>NC_092638.1:12385623-12660461 GCF_039555335.1 Amphiura filiformis
TCAATCTCACTCTCTGAATTCCTATTTATGGATGGCCGATAGCATCAAAACTTATGTTAAAAGACGCCTGTTAGCTTATACGCGATACCACCACAGGTTGCATTATACGTCTTAGGTAAGGCTTATAATCTTAGGCGTATTTTGTTGCTGTTGGCCATCCATACATATTGGTCAATGACCTCAAAACATGCCACGGAAGAACCAGAAACTTCGCACACGAGTATGAAAAGAATATATTGTTGCTCTAAAAACCGTGACTTATGATATCAACTGTTACATCAATTTACATATTGAACATTGAACTTTTCCTATTGCTACACTAGGAAATAGCCACGGATATGTTAATCAACATCTATCTACTATGTACATTTGTATAGGAAATACACAATAACATGACAACTTCTATATTGCATACTAAAAATAATACACTCTAAAAAACAGTGTTAATATTTTAAACGCTTAAACGCGTTTATACTTGCACATTATACATTCATTAATGTTATCAAAGTGTTTAAAAAGTAACACTTGCTATTAGTGTGTATACACATAATAACTGAACCTTTTATGCACACTAATTGAATTTGTGTCAACATTCATTATTTCTAAAGGTCCTTGCAGGCACACATATATACACTTGCTTTACCCATAACTTGAAATTGTTTTCTGTAAACATACAAATATAATTAATACATTTCAGTTTCATGTATTTTTGAACGTCTGTAATATCATCCTAATAATCTATTTACAACTAGTTTATCTAATTTATCCTAATCTAAAAAAGATCTAAATCTTTAGTAGCAAACTTCATGCAGATTCTTTGTACATGTAGCAAGTTATTTTCAACCCGTCCACTTTTGGACGATCACTGCTGACTGATCTACGTATTGTGACTACAAAAATAATATTTCAACACATGATTCACGCATATTTATGGATGGCCGATAGCATCAAAACTTATGTTAAAAGACGCCTATTATAGCTTATACGCGATACCATATGTTGCACTATACGTCTTAGGTAAGGCTTATAATCTTAGGCGTATTTTGTTGCTGTTAACCATCCATACATATTGGTCAATGACCTCAAAACATGCCACGGAAGAACCAGAAACTTCGCACACGAGTATATAAAAGATCTTTAGTAGCAAACTTCATGCAGATTCTTTGTACATGTAGCAAATTATTTTCAAACCGTCCACTTTTGAACGATCACTGATGACTGAAGTACGTATTGTGACTACAAAATAATATTTCAACACATGATTCACGCATATTTATGGATGCATGGCCGATAGCATCAAAACTTATGTTAAAAGACGCCTATTAGCTTATACGCGATACCATAGGTTGCATTATACGTCTTAGGTAAGGCTTATAATCTTAGGCGTATTTTGTTGCTGTTAACCATCCATACATATTAGTCAATGACCTCAAAACATGCCACGGAAGAACCAGAAACTTACCACACGAGTATAAAAAGAATATATTGTTGCTCTAAAATTAATGATATCAAATTTTATATAAATTTACATATACAAATTCCTATACTGGCAATGGAGGGATAATATTTTATACCTGATATCATTTTATTTGCCGATGTTACTTCGTCAAAAGAAAGACTGTTCATTTTGATTATCATCATTTTATGGAATGAACTTAACATTTTATAATGTCACAAATGACTGAAAATATAATCTATGTGCATACAAAGTCAATTTCCTTTGATTCGCACAGCACTTCATCTGTAACGCAGACTTCTTTCTTCCATGTGTTTGATTTCTTACTTCCGTTAGAGTCATCGCTGCAAAAAAATGTATTTACAATATAGGGCATCATAAAAATGAAAGATGGGCATGTATTTGAACGATTTATAAATTATTTAACTAAAATGACACCCGTGTTTAGGATCTTATCAATTGGCCTTTAATAATAGTCCTCGTTACACTTATTAGATTATTATCTCAATATATACATTAGCCCGGAATTGAAGATATAATGCCACCATTAGGTTCACGAACAGTTTTCAATGGTAAAGTGGCTAATTTAGTACGGAACTTTCATATAATTATTCAGAACTCTCCCAGTAAACGCCACCAATATCAGGTGAAACTAAATTTAGATAATTTAGATGCTAAATGATCAAAAAACTCAACATAGGTTGATCTGAGACTTCTCTTGTTTTAACGCACTGAACCGTAAACACCTTAAAACGGCAGTGCGCCATCGAAGCTGAAAGCCTCAATTAGGTAGGGCGAATATTTAAAAACAGGTGGGGATGAATTTTGGTAATAACAACAATGTCATAATGAGAAAATACCTTTTCGAAGCATCAAAACCCAAAATGTACTTTTTGGCTATATAACTTGGTCAATTTCAGTGGTTTTAAAGTAGCACTTTTCAGATGCCACACAAAAAAATACTTCCATCGTCGTATTTCCATGTATCGCCCAGGTCTATTAGTGGTAACCATGAACCACCGTCAACGTGTTCGTATCATAACAACCTCATTGAGAAGATGGTGCTGTATGTATATTATGTACCATTGAAAACCGTATGCCCGGCCATATGTAGGGCATACATACATGTAGACATAACATAATTATATAATTATCATTTGAAAATGAATAATGTCCATGAATAAAAATCATGGCTATAAGATTGCAAAAGCCATTGAACTCTAACCTGTTAAAGTTATACACACAAAGTCCAGCTCCACTTCTAGGAGATGCCTCCTACGCCACCTCGCCTTCTACGTGATGGTTTTCCTCCACTAGAGGAAGCGGCTCTTGCGCTGGCTCTGGGTCGGCTTTGTTGGATGTCTTTCTTACGGAACGCATCATTTCCTTGCTGTGGTATTGTAACGCAAGAACATTGAAACTGTAGTTAATGTTTCATAAATAATTTAATTTTTACTCGTTTCGAACATAATGTTAGCAGGGTGATATCAGTCTTCTTTGTCAGAGTTTTCACAGGATTCCAACTATTCAGATGGTTCTTTCACAGACTGAATCATATGTAAGGTTGCATGATCTAAACAAACACATGTTGATCCCCTTTGTTAAATCAGTCTGGTTTGCTTCTGATATGTAAGCATTTCAACGTTTTGATAAAATGGCAAATACTATAATGTGCAACAAAATAAATATTGTCCATTTGTCAGGAGTTTGAATCAATTTACTGTTTTACATGTGTTCTGCACCGCCTGGCTATTAATATCCCAGTGTGTTCAACAGAATAAATCATCCGTGCGTGATCTATTAAAGTTTAATCCGTTACACAATGACGTACACCCCAACGGGTAGAGGGTCTAAAAGAATGCACTGTAATTTATACATTACTAGACAATAATAACTGACACGGTATTGCATCGTCACTTACCTCCTATTTGCTTGTCGATGAATTCCAGTATTTTCACCACATGCTTGATTTCAAGATCATCTGGTAGCAAGTCGGTTATTTTTGAACAGTTCGTCGTTCCTCCAGCAGATCGCACCACTAAGTCGTTCAGGCTCTTGTTTGTATTAGTCTTTGTGTCGGAGCGGAGGTACCGGAAGATGAATCGGCGTAAATTACCAGCACATTCCTCGAGCTCTTCCAATTTCATTGGTTTCAGTCTCTGGCCTAAATGATCTGATGATCGTTTAGGAAGGTTAACCCTGTAATCATCATGCAAGGACTCAACAACTGCATCAACAAGGAGGTCTTCCAATGTTTCGTAGAGGTGGACAACGTGTTGCAGCTTAATGCCATCTCTAGGTTCTGGGAGGAGATTATCTGGGAAAGACCCTGGAAGTTGAGTCGTCCAACGCTTGATGTATTCATCCAATGAACTTCCTGGATCACCTCTCGTTTTCTTCAGAAGAACGAGTATCACTTCCAGATGATCTAGCATGTCTTTAGCGAATGTCTGCTGATGATCTCGTTCTCTCTTGATGGAATTGATTAATTCGTTTGGAAGTTTTTGCTGGAAGATTGCTGTGCCTATCTCGGATAAGATGGAAGAGCATGCATGGAACAGCTCGTCAGAATAAGCAAATTGTGTGAAGACCGTACCTTCCGTTAGAATTGCCTTGTTCAAAACCAAGATGCGAGATAGCTCCCTCTCAATGATAGCATATTTGTACTTGATAACTCCACCTTTACCATACTCTGTCTCAATGTCATGGTAAACCAATATGTTATCCGACCATTCGAACTGAATGATTGCATCGTCAGCGGCATGAAGAGGTGTTGTTCGCAGCCCTATGGTCTCCTGGTCTTTAATAAGGAAGTTCAAAGCCGAACACTGTCCAAATTGCACTACCGCGATGGCGTCCATCAAGAACGTGTTCTGAATGTCTTGCAAAGTGTGCACTATTTGTCGGAGATGGCACACCTGTTCATTTTTATCAATAACACAATCTGTGATATGATTGGATGCATTCATGATGTCAAAATCTGGAACAGAACTGGTTAGCTTTAACCATCCGTCACGGATCTGGTTCCAGGCTTTTTGGAATGCATTGAATGCGAATGACGCAGTTGTCATTGCTGATTCGCTGGGGTGATAACGCTCATTTGATAAAAAATCGTCAATCTTTAACCTCTTCGCATCGTCGCGCTTAATCACATGATTAAGGCGCCCAATAATCAGTGAGTTCCATTTGAGAAGATCTGGGAGATACCGAACATACTGTAGCAGATCTAACCGGGAAAGACAAAGCTGTAGAAACGGGAACTTGTTTTCATTGGTGTCACATATACTACCAAATTGTGATCTGAAGTTTTGGAGCGAAGCCTTGTGTTTCCTGCGAAAAAGACGTTGCAGTTTGATCTCTCCTTCGCTGTTACTTTCGTTACCACTCTCCTCCTCTTTCTTCTCCTCCTCCCCCTTCCGCATCTTTATCATCATCAGCGTCATTATCATCATCATCATCATCATCATCGTCGTCGTCGTCGTCGTCCTCCTCCTCCTCCTCCTCCTTCTCCTCCTCCTCCTCATCATCATCACTTCCAGATTGTTGTCTCTCTAATTCACGTGTGGGAAGCGTATCAACACTAACCGCCTGATCTAACTCTTCCAGTTTTGCTTCAAGGCATGATAAGTCTACGCCCTCAGACCTCCAGCATTCACTCTTTAGTTGCATTAAACAGCAAGGAACTTGCTTGGCTTCATGGTCGATGATACTTGAGAAT
This sequence comes from Amphiura filiformis, assembly GCF_039555335.1. Classification (NCBI taxonomy): domain Eukaryota; kingdom Metazoa; phylum Echinodermata; class Ophiuroidea; order Amphilepidida; family Amphiuridae; genus Amphiura; species Amphiura filiformis. The sequence goes on from NC_092638.1 coordinate 12,390,798, forward strand.
ACACCTTCAAATGCGATCTTGTCTTTTACAGACTTTGGACATGTTTGGTTAACTAGCTGATGTGTTGAAACTTGTATGACCCGATGAAGAAATATCGTCGCACTTTCGTCATTTAGTTGAATAATTTCACTTATAAGGCGCCAGTTGTACTCAAGTCGCTTGGATAGATTGTTCTGCACATCTTCAATATCTAGTGCCGACTCTTCATCAACAAGTTCTTCTTGCACCATGTCTCTACAAGCCGCAGCTTCTTCTTGCACTTCGCCGTCAGGAGTTTCTGAAGAGGTACTTTCAGCAACAGCCAATGTCATGAGTATTTGTTCTGGCTTTGTGAATCCGCTAAGAAGGCCTCCTAAAAAGCAGGAATGAACGAGTGTATCAATGACACGCTACGCAACGGGGCACAGTCCAGGAAGCTTTTCAGTTAAAGCGAAGTGCACAGTGATCTTGGATGGACTGTGTCGCTGTTGGCTCTTCACTGAATCCAAGCCATCTGTCTCAAATTCACGATTTTGCACGCGATTACATACTGGGCATTTCATGGTCTGCTTGTCCGTATCTCTTGCAACTAATCTCAAGCCACAGACACAGTCAGAGTACTCTATGTCTTCAGAGTACCGTGTTTCAAAGACAGAAGAAGGTTGTCCTGTTGCCGGAATCAGCATTTTACAAGCAGATGTGCTCTGGTGTAAGAAGGACTGAAATGCTTTATCAGCACTGCTGTTATCGGCCTGTGATACGATGACGGATACCAAGTGCACAATCACTGACGCAACTTGAATATTCTCATGCGATGATGATTCTGACAGCCGCAAAATACCAGTAAAGTCAGTTAGTCCTAGGAGACGTTCAAGAAATTGTCTGTAGCTATCGCTGAAACTTTCAGTAGCATCTAGCAACCACTGTGCCTGTTCTTTATCGACATCCCTTAAAGCTTCGGTTGTCTGAACGAAGTAGAAGGTACCTGCAACCGCGGCAAGGAAGGCCAACCGATGGGCTGCGCTGGAACTTGCTTTGCTGATAAATGTGCTGACTTTCCTTTGTCTTGTTGAATCTGCCGCAGATATGGCCTCTACAGCTGCACTGTAGTGGTCAACATAGCTCATTGGGCAATATCCAAGTTGTGATGTATATAAGCTATCGCGCCAATCTATCTTGATCAATGTTGTAATAGGGTCATTCAGTGCGCCACATGATTTCCGTAGAGTATATAAGCTTTGACTTTCACGCAGGCACTTCAGAAGATAAACGAGAGGAATGGAAATGTTGCAGTCACATCTAGCATCATCCTCTACCTTCAGCAATCCATTCAACATATTGGCAAGCACATAGTGTTTTCCTTCTATTTTGAAATGATTGGTTTTAGTAACCTGAATTAACTCCGCAACGGCTCTTAAAAATGCCCTTAAAAGGCAGCAGCAGTAACAAATTGCAGGGAAGCTTTCACTTCATTGTGATCTTCAATAATCTTCACTGACTTCGAAGCAATTTGTAAAATAGCATCGTCATCAGATTTTACGCTGGCAACACGGGCACAGGTAATATGTCGAAATGCAACATCCTCGATGATATCGGAACAGACGGCCGCAAGGTTACTATCTAACTCGTGCTCTGTTAAGATGTCGTCAACCAACGTTAAATTCGGACATTCTTCTTCTTCAAGCTCACCAGTAGAAATTAACGTTTCACAAATATATCCTGGATTGGCCACATTTTCACCCTGAATATCACTTCTAATTATATCTAGCAGCACAGGCCTGGATCCAGCGAGGAGTTCTCCTGTTTCAGTACACATGCTTTCTATAATCTGTGGCATAAGTGGGGTGTCTAGATTAGCTTCTAAACACAGACCAAAGTATGTTGTTAGAAAATTGGCCAGCATTGAGTGATGAGCTACATCTTGCTCCATTGCTTTAAATGCCTCAACTATGGAGATGATAAACTGAAATATCTCTGTATCAGCAAGAGGGTCTTCTTTGTCTTTCCCCATTGTGCTCAATTTGATAAGTGTATCTGCTGTAATGTCGAATTCAGATGAAAGCATCACAACCAAATCGCGACAAAGCCGAAGGAAGTGAAGAATAGCCGAATCTGCAGTCACACGGCCGGCAAGTAGTAAAACGGCACTAGCTGTCCGTTGCCAGCCATCCAGTCCTCCGATCGTTTTAAGTACTTGCTTTGTGGGTAACACATCTTTACATATTTTCGTCACCAGAACAGTTTCCAATGGTTCGTCGCTAGGAATTGCAGACAAGTGCCCAGTCCCTTCGATCTCATCTGTGCGTCTTTCATCGGCAATGGCATCTTCTGTTTCAGGATTTCTTTGAGTACTAGGAACCAATTCAGTGCCGGCATCAATGAAAAATTCATTCGTTTGGTGTTGCTCGCTAGCTGCCTCGGTATAAACATGTGTTCCAGAACTTTCGCTACGTCGAAGACCGATACTGTTTCTAGCGGCACACGCCACATCTGTATCAGCATACGTGATAGCTTTGTCTACGTCAATGATACCACCTTCATTGTCAGCACTAGCGTGTGATCTTGTCTCAGTATGAGTACTGACGGGTTTGTCAGACAGCAATGGTAGACCTTCACCTTTGTTAATTCTATGATCGTTCTCATTTTCACATTCTTCAACGAAGCGTGTGTATATACTGTCTGTATCCTCGCCGGCAGAGCTTTGTTCAATTTCTGAGGCTGGAATTCCATCCAAGACTCCCTGAATATGACGTAGTAGTAACTTTGGATCGTTCATTGTCACTTCGGTAAATATTGAAATGAGCTGTAGTTGAGCGGCTATAAGCTTCGAATGCCACCATAACTTCACATAGTGACACGCTAGTCTTTGCGTAACGCTTTCCTGTTCATCCTCAAGACGTACTAGCAATATATGCGAAAGCAGCCACTTCATAGTGTATAATCTCGTATCGGGCCGCATGTTTGGAGCAAATTCTACAGCGAATGTATCGTACAAGTCGCTTATGTAATCATCCAGGTGGTCCTCAAGATAATACCCTATATTGGAGGTCTGGCATATGGTGAATGACATCTGTCAGCTGATTGCACAATTCCGTCACCCTCACTTGGTCACCACTTTCATCAGGTTCCCTTGGTCTTCCTTGGTGCAAAAGCCACTCCTTGTGGGATTCGATCGTTGAGTGAAATACCTTGAAGAATGGGTACTTCAGTTCTAAAAACTTGCAATCTACAAGACAAGACTCGGGTCCTCGTGGTGTGGGTGCCTTTGTGGAAGTTATGTCAAATACTGCAGGGTTGTCAAAACATGCTTGCCAGAATTCCATAGCATCATTGCTCACACCAAGTTCAGATGGGCTTCCACACCACGCATTAGCGCTTTCCAGTTGAACAATGACCTTACCAAGTGGCTCTCGTACACATCGCTTGATATGTTCTATCATAGCCCCACCAAGCGTCGAGCACCTGTAAAGCAGATCAATATTTGTTGCCGCGTCAATTTGCCAGCCTCCATAGTATTCATGAGGTGTAGATTGATCTTCTGCAGCACGGATGAAGTTTAGTACTTGCCCCTTCAGACACCCAACAAACTCCGTGGATTTGGCGATATTTCTAGCTAAGACTATTGCGCTATTTACATCTCGATACTGGTCTTCGTACTTGATGCAGTTGAAACACCATAAGATCTGTTCTTCAATAATGGCTCCTAAGTCAACAGTTCCAGCTAAGTGATCTGAAACTGGTCCTTGTAACAGATCGAGCAGTTGCGGGTTGTTTGGTTCTAGTGTATCTAGAGTGAACTGTTTCCAACCGCACAGGAAGTTGAACTGCCACGGGTAAATGTCTTCATTCTGAACATCACGATCAATGTGTACCAAATGCAAGCGTGCTTTAAACTACTGGTTGTTTCTTTCGTGTCCAACTTGCTGCGATATTCATTGCGAGACTGGTCAATCCTGTTCTTAGCAAGTAACATGTGGGCTGCGTCGTGGGACGTCATGCATTGAAGTACTAGCATATCAGTATCAGCGTCGAACCAGAAGTGACGCATTTGTGCATTGAAGTGTCGTTCGGATTTGAACTTGCTCAGTTTTTCTATCTGTACAGTGACAATGCCATCTAGAAGTTTATTGATGTCGGTGTATATGCTACTATGCGTGTAGAGAATAGTACGCGTGCATCCAGCAGAAGCTACATTGGTGTCCTCTGGCCCGTAACCGGCAGATTCTGGTAAGGGTGTGTGGAAATAATCATCGAAGAACTCCCTTAGACCATTGTGTAGTGGTAGACTGAAGAACTCTTTCTGAAATTTCTCCGCTTCTAGTGGTTTGGTTCTCATTAACATCGACCTGGACACTCTCAATACTGCATCAGGACAGGCTACTCTCATCAAATCAATCTTGCATCGTTCCGACAACTCTTCAGGTGTCACCATGTCAGTTGATATTTCGCGATCTTTGCTTCGTAGATATACCAAGGAGGGAAGTGTATCACTATGCATACCCAAAAACATTCCTTCTTTGGAGAAATGATATCCTTCGACAGAGCAAATACTGTCCATCCATTGCCGTAGACAAGATATAGTCATGATCTGATGATCTGTAAGTACATCTGAGAACCTCAGTGTTTGCTTCTCAAACCTGTTGAGGAATGGAGGATTTTGATAGTCAACTTTTTGTTCATCGACCAACACAATACATCGGAAATCCTGATGCACTTCAGACATTGGATTGCTGAGCGGACCTAATGCGACTCTACAGGTTCGCTTCTTCCCTACCACAGTATAATTCTGGTTTAACATGTCGTATAAACTACCATAGATACTGTCTAGATCCCTTAAGACTAATCGTAACCCCTCGCTCCATGCACAGTATGATCTCGCTCAGAATGGTGTAGTTGTATTCCTCCGATTTGTCATTGGTAAACCGGCTACCAAAAAATGGTAACATGTTCTCTTCCTTCCAGGGTCGTCTCAAGGATGTTAAGAGCAGAATCACCACTTGTGATCAGCATCAAATGTCGAGCGTCCTTATCTTGCATATTACTCTCTATCAACTGCATTGTTCCTGGTTTTCGATCAGTGCGCTGTGCAATGCCAATTTCATTCGTGAATGCGTTCATAATATCATCAATCTCAAACTTGCTTAATCCACCGAAATTACGAAGTATGCTGCTTTGAATGATTTCTGCCGGGTCTCCTTGTAGTGCCTCTGATGACTTGATTGCAATAGACTTGACAAGGAGTAATAATCTCGTAGCCCATGGAAGTTTGCATGTTTCTGCTTCACTTGGTATTCACTATATGCTCTAGCAAGTTTTCTAAGTTTCTCATCATTCACCACGTGATGAGCAGTTGATCCGCTCTTTTCTTCGCACAATCGTCACGAATAGATCTTGCGGTATTCGCCAAATCCTCGATGGTTGGTTCTGGTCGGGACAAATGAATTGCTCTGTTCATTTTGGCTGCGTCCAGTGACCAGTTGGATATCCCAACAACAGCTACTAGAGGGAAGGCTCCAACAGTTGGTTCCAGTTGACTGTGTAATACTTTCAGCGGATTGAAGCTAGAAACTTCAGCTAGCCCAATCTCGTCCAAAAGGACAACAGGCATTACATCAGGCTTGTGCTTCTTGTAATTCTTTGCTTTGTCGAACACCCATATAATACCCTCTGACGTAGATGATTCTGATCCTTGGTGAGATACTACATATACAGACGGAAGGGACTTGAAGTATTGATCTTTGGAGTCAGGTCCACGGAGGCTGCTTCTGATAAGCTGCATAGATAACGACTTGCTACATCCAGGCTTACCAACTACAAAGCAAGGTATTCTGTTTAGAATTGACACCAGGATGACAAATACATTCTCACGAAGGGCTTCATTTTTGGCTGTTCCGTCTTCTAGCTGCATTCTGTCAAGTAGATCAAGCTGCTCCAGTCTTATCATTTGCTCAATATCCTCTTCCTTCACGTCCCAGTTTGATTTTGATTTGGAATTGGATAGTGTATCTGCAATAGCTTGGCGGTAGTTCTGTCGATCTGTTGCCTTTGTCAGTCGAGAGTGGTAGCAGTGCGCAAGAGCGAGAATCATGCTTCTTATTTGAACGTTATTGCAGTATCGTGGATCACCCTGAACATGCGCAACTTTCTTCTCCTTCAGCATCTCCAAGAACCATTCAGCGAGATGTTGGCATCGATGCACATCTCTCAGACTGACGCAGTATGCTGTTTTTTCCACATCTCTCATGAAGTTTTGTGACATTACAACAAGGTCAACGAACACGATATCTTGGGACTCGAGCGTTCTACGGAGGTATGCAACTTCATCTGCTTTATTAAGAGAACCGTAGTCCCATACAAAATCCATCATAGTTTCTGGTAGCGGATGGACACGGTAAACAAGCTTAGACATCTCATCACTTTGATGCTTTCCCTCCAGACCTGCCGATTCTACTGAGACCGTTCGTAGAGTGTATGGATTGCAGGCAGCAAGGAAAATGAGGTTAGACGGCAGCTCTGTACCTTTTAGTGTGTGGTGACATATTATGTCGTTCAACAACCCTAGATGGTCGCATGTGTTGATTTCATCCAGGAAACCCCACACTTCTTGCTTTAGATTTTTTTCTGCTTGCAACTTCAGACTTGACACAAAATCAAGGATATCCAGCTCAGACACCCCAGCGTGTAGATTCAAAATTTCAAAGGAACTTCACAGACTCTTGCTAGGTAGGTAATAAGGGTTGTCTTCCCGCATCCGGTTTCACCATTATGATAACAGGAACGCGTGAGTTGATCCGCATGTGAATAAGCACCATTTTCAAAAGGTTATCAGGAGTCAGTGCATAATTTGTTTGCAAATCTTTTAGCTTTTCTTTCTGAAACGGGGCTCTTGAGCTTCTGCAGACCTTTTCAAGAATATTGTGCAATTCATCTTGTTTCATACTACTGTAGTCTGGCAAGTCCCGCCTCATCTGTGTCTTGAAGAGCTTGCTGATGTTGGTTGGCACTTTACTCAGTAGACGGTATAGAGTTGTTATGGTTTGAGAGTCTTGTCGATGAAAAACTACCAGAAGGTGATTGCTATCGGCCCATTTAACCATCCCTTGCATTCTTGCCACCATTTGATGTGCAGATACTTCAGACGCTGAACGGTAATCCAATAAGGCCGAAATAGATCCAGCAACGTCTGTAACTTGCCGCCTGACTGATCGAGCGGTGAAATCTTTTGAAACTTCAAGGAGAGCTTCAACAAACTTACTGCGAACATCATTGCTCTCTTTGCCTAACATGTCTTTCAGACTGCCTATAGTGAAATACACGGAAGCTGACATTCGTCGCAATTCTTGCGCAAAAATTGCTAAAAACGTATTGATGGTAGCGTAAGACATGTCGGTGGTAGTAGATCCAAACAGGTTTTGGAGGAGGCTATGGCATTCAGACGGTGGCAGTGGAGTAACACGATTCGGTCCTGTAAACACAATATCAGTCTCGTCAAGAAATGCGCCATTCAATGCTTTCAAGTACTGACAAACAACTTGTACTGGACTGTTTATGTCCTGGCAGATGGTGAAGTTACTGAACCCGGTCCATTCAATATGTTTTCTCGTGAAGCAGCTACATATTGTGAATGCATTGCGAAGTTTGTCTTGGTACGTATTGGCTACTTCGATGATTATTTTGCTACTTGGTGATAGACACATCTTTGTCCCGGACACCGTCATTCCAATCACGACCATTTCGAAGAGAAATGTGTCTAAAAGTTCTGGATCTGAGACTGGAGCGGCGTCAATGTGTAGCATTTCGTAATTTGTTATCTGTTGTGGTTTCAATTGGTACACAAGAGCATCTTTTGTTATAGGTCCACTTATTGGCAAGGTACGTACGCCCAGGCTTACTTCGTAAGCCGAATCTTTGACATATTCTGTCTTTCCTAGCCCTGGTTGTGAAGATGTTACAACCTCCACATCTGGCCAACCGGTGCGTAAACAGGATGCCATTTCTGCATCCGAAAATCCGTGCAAACAGTGCGTGTACTTCGGAGAGAACTGATCAATGATGTGGTGGTAGCTTCCTCCGCGGCAGATCATTGCAAGGAGAAAGTCGTTTTCTTCATCTTGAATTCTTTGCACTTCGTTCACTAGTTGAAACTGTGTTTCACTTGGCAACAACTCTACGTTAACAAGTACAAATAGCTTATCTGACTGTAAGTGGTCAGGGGCTCCAACGCACCGCTGTAAGAGTAGTGATATTTCTTCCCATGTTGTGCCCTGACGACAAAATATCACCTCACTGGCTTCTGGTACTTTTCCAGTAGTGTTGTAACATAGCCGAAGTAAAACTGGTATGGACTTTGAACTCTCTTCTTCAAGTTCTGCGACAAACACAACACCGTTGCATACCTTTGAATCTAGTGTGGATTTCCTTGACTGTATTTGGCCAGGTATTGGTCTATTGATTTGAACTCTTCTCTGAAAGATTTTTTCCAAGACTATGCCCAGATGGAAAAGCCGTGCCTCCAAATTTGTTTTGTGAATCGAGCTATCGTAGAGATTTCGACATGATTCATCAATCACAATAGTGGTATCCACATACCTAAATAAAAGTACAAGGTCATCAGTCAAATTGCAATCTCCACTGAAGAACTGATCCAGTTGCCATAGTTGTTTTGAATGGAAGAAGTTTAAGAAATAGTACTTGTCTCTTGCTTCTCGCAGTGTAGTCTGCCAATGGTCAAGTTTCCTCTTGAGGCCAGTTTTTAGTTCGTTCAGTTCCTCAAGACTATGAACTGTTTCTTCAAAACATCTGAAGCTAAAGTGTCCCGATTCCCTCAAGCCTGAGCAAATATCTACTATGTCGTTAATTGTGTTCACGCAACTAATGAATTGTTCAAATGCTGGTGGTGGTTCTCTTGTTTCGTCATCACCAGATATTTCACTTGCATGTTGTCTTGTATTCACAATAAGTAACGCTCTACTTCGGTAATCATTCAATTTACCAAGGCCATACATAACTTCAGCCTTTCCTTGCCTATAAGTAAGAACAACGTAACAAGTATCTGACTGTTCATCCATCACAAAGCTGTAGAATCCATGCCCAAGAGCATTACGTATGATTTCTTTTGTCATTTCTCCACGATTCGCGACATTATTGTACAGGTCTCGAGGCTATGAACATTACAAACACAAGAATTAATCTTAAATGGTAATCGTTTCACTTTAGCTGCAAGTGGTCGGTTCTCTTGAATTGCACTCAACAAGTTCATAGCCTGGTTTGGCGATTGCACTTGTAACAATGCTTCCATATACCGTTTGACATCAATCAAATCCGATACAGTAGATTCACTTACGTATTGCTCTGACCGCTCCTCAACAGCATCTATCAGATTTCGAAAGTCTTCCTCTACATTAGGACGCAAGAACGTCACCAGCTCTTGTGATTCTGCAAGTTGTTCAATTATCTCCCAATCCTCTACTTCTAGATCATTTCCAATTTCAACCAGAGTCTGAAGAGCATCATATAACTGCTGTAGTGTCAAACTCTGGTCAAACTGGATGTCGCCCAACCGCAAAATTGCTTGATGCAGGAAATCATCTTCCTCAATGGCCACATCAAATGTCTTGAACATCTGTCCGAGCTGTTTTGCCCTTTCACTGATATCTGCAACTTCGATCAATCTATCAAGCCCCTTTACCATTTCGGGTGGTACATCCTGTGAGAAAATAATCTGAATTTGTTGCAGCTCTGTTTGTAGTCTTTGTTTGGTGCTCAGGCCATCAATCATATTTTCGATTATCTTCACTGGAACATCCAAGTCCCCTTTAACAGGATATTGCAATGTTGTTGAAATATTGGTACACATATTTCTGCAATTATCATGGCCAAACCTCGAGCGTCAATTGGTTGATTTTTCAACACCAAATCAAGTGCAATTTGCCCTGTAAGTGGTTTTACTTCATTTACAACAGTTTCACCTTCACTGTCTGTACTATCTTCTGTTTCCTCTTCTGAAGTGGACTTTCCAATAGAATCTTCTTCCAAAAAAGCTTCATAAAAATTATCATCGTATTCTCTCCGTTCCTCCATATCATCATCGCGTTTCTCATCACTCGTTTGCAGATGCAGTTCATGCGGACTGGCTTTAGATGATCCGGCCAGAACGTAGCGGCAGATGTTACGAAATACACTGGAAAGCATGAAATCTTTCAGTTCGGTTGTCAAGTTGGTAAGTGGAAATAAAGGCCACCAAAACTCGTCACTTTCTGTACCTCTCAGAGAAGTCGCCTTGGATGATTCTGGTTGCTGGATATCCTGTAGATGGTTCGACAACCATGCTGTGTCACTAATGGCTATGCCCGTAGAAAACATATCAATGCAGTTGTTGAAGAACTTGGTAAAAGCATCAATTCGTGCCTGCCTGAAAAGTTCGAAGACCTCTTCTACTCGTTTCAGACATTTTTCCCAATGATTGGTTGCATCATCATCATAATTCGGACAAACAGCTTCCAGCAATTCTAACAATACGTGTTTTTTCTTCAGCGTCTGTACAAAGTGAATGGTAACTTTCCGATCAAGCATAAATTCCCCGAAAAGTCGAAGTCCGTCTGCTACGTTTTTGCTGTTTGGGTGTTCCTTCAATGCTAAACTATACTCTCCTTGCGACTCGAATACCATGATCCAAAACTCATTATCTTTCATAATATTACGAATGCTGCTTTCAAGCTTCAGGGACGCACTTCCAGTTTGCAAAGTTTGATCAACCGGGATAGAGAGTTCCTGCATATCAATCATAGCAAGCAATAAATCACGCATCGGTTGAGACCTAATGACCAATTTGCCTGAACTGTCTTGTAACTGCTTCATGTGGATCGTGCTTTCTACGGCTGTCTGCTTGTCTTCCCGCAAACGTTGAGTTATATGGGATGCCATAATGGTTAATTCTGTTTGCCCGAAGTCGTCTTTACCATCAGGAGAAAGTGCTTGGAAAAAGCAATCAAGAGGCACGTCTTTCACGACAGAGTAAGCCCGCTTATCCAGTTGGTTTTGAATTGATTCGTAACTGAGATGTTTGGAATCTTTGGTGGCAGCAAGGATTTTGTATATAAAACGGAGTGCTTGATCTCTACGACGTGATCTACATGCTGACGCAAGACTCTGAATGCCCATTTCTAGTAGATCGTGAAGAGTATCCTCCTTTGCAAATCCCACGGTACTTTGGTTTGTCACGATGTCCATAAATATTGCGTGGGGTTGGATATGGTCAGATTGTTTCAGCATGTTCCGAACAATTTCCGTCAATTCGTTGCTAGTCTGGTAGAGATTGGGATCCATGATTACGTCACGAATAGATTTGAGTTGCCCACGTTCCCAAGTTTGTTTTGAAAGAAAGTTGACAATATGACGCCTTACAACCTGCGTAATTTCAGAATTAGTTGAAGACAAGTCTTGTGCTATTTGGGTCAGCATATTGATATCTTTTACCCATCTCTTCTTGATCATGTCATCTACCTTGTTAATTGCAAAGTTAACAACGATAGAGTCACCCGCAGATTGTGTCGATTGTTTGTAATACTCATCCAAAATCAACTTGAAAATACGAGTATCTGAACACTCATCAATGGCGCATATGGTCAGCTGTTCCAGGTACTTGGCGTCATGTGACAACTTATTCAAGCAAGATGACAACGCCAGTTTGTCATTCTCCCATGATTTTACCACCCATCTTGGGGAGGGCATAAGTCTATGTACCTTTGAAAGTGAATCCATGTCAAAAACCTTGTGAAAATATCGCCAAAAGTCAATCCAGGTGCCATGTTGTTCCGCAATAAGCCACATGCAGACCTTCTTCATCCCTTCAATGACAGATGTGGGAAAATCACTAATCGTTGCATTTTCTAATGTATTGATAAGAATTCCAAAGACAGGAATTGTCAGACAATGTTTATCAATATTATAACGACCTTCAATAAGCTTTCCAAACAGAACCGCAAGAAACTTGATCTGTGCTGCTGATAGAGGGCTCCCTGTTGCACCATCTGGAAATATCATTTTATTGATCCACTCAATAACACAATTGCAAAAGTGTTTGCTTCCAAAACCGGGGAATCCTGCCATTTCTACTTGTATGACTGATTCCTTAAGAGAGGACGTAAGCACCGTTCCCAGGATCGTGTCAGCATATAACAACGAAGCCTCTGCTTGTATTTCATTCTGTCGGCTGATGTTGTGATCACGTGGATTTGTAAGAGTGTCGTATACCTGGCATGGTGGGCTGACAGGCTTTCTTGTGATGTCATGAATGTCATAGGTATCGTACAATACATTATACACAGACGTCTTTGCAGTAACAATGTAGTTATAATGATAATCGACACCAAGAGGAAGATATAGTTCTCTAGTGGCAAGTGTCCATTTGTTCCTGTAGTGATTTTGTTGAAGTGTTCTGCTTTCCATTACATGGTTGGTAGTTACGTTATTTCCTTCATGCAGGATCAAGTGGACCATTGTTACATCCTTGTCACGTACCAGCAGCCTGAACGATACCTTACCCTAAAATAAATGGTCATATTTTGTATGTTGTAAAGTTACGTGTACATTCACATATTCATTGTTTCAACAATTTGCGTATTTATGACATACAAGTTCAGCTCAGTCGAGTTCAGTTAAGTCGAATTTTAATTACATTTAATAATACACCCAAAGCCCATATCACGTTTAGTAGTTTGGTCAAATCTGCTGAATCGACAATCACCAGAAGCATTCATTTGCTTCGATACGGTGGTTGTTCCAACCAACTTTCATGAACCTGCAACATTCTATGGTGGTGGTTTGATCCCAGATGACCCTGAATGACCCCAAAATGCTCGTGCATTTTTTCCTTTGCTATAGTCCCAGCAAACACAAACACGTTTTTAAAACGTTTAAAATAAGTTATATTTTGGCATTTGGTTTAGGTAAAAACAGCATATTCCCCCATTTTTCTTTTACTGTCTGGCCACGCGTTTTGAACTCGCCACCCAAAAATGGTGGTTTTGTTACGCTTTTCCAAATCGAGACTCGTTCAAATTGTCATATCCCTGCTTAAACAAAAGGTATTGTAGTGTGTTTGGTGTCATTTTGTAGCTAAATGAGTGCCCTAGCAGACCTCCAAAGGAGAATTGTTTATCAGCTAAGATAGTGGAGTTATAGTTTTTTGAGTTCAGAATGGCTGAGGTGGTTGCTGAGGCGGTGGCGGTTGAGGCGGTGGCGGTATGTACAAAGTCTATGAAAACTATAGATTTTGTGTGTGGACGTTGAATCAACTGATCATATCTTTACATCCATATGGGCTAGAGGCATGGTTAAGAGCTCTTTTGAAAGATTATTAATTATGCTAATTGTTTTTAATCATTTTGAACTCTTTATGATTGGTTTTGTCTATAAAATACAACCTTTTACGTACAAAACTACCCGTTTTCATAGTAAACACTGTAGTAAGCAATGCGGATGTCTTCAAAATCTAAAAGTTGCTGTCAATATTTAATTACTTATCCTATCATAGTCAAAGTATACATTTTCTGAGAGGAAATTTCATGAGGAATCTAAATATGGACTTACTTTTTTCTGTATGGGTTAGGGGTAAAATGTTGCAGTTCAAAATATGTTGAATTGTAAAATAATTTGAACATATTTTGGGACACTGTAGTAAGCAATGCGGATGTCTTCAAAATCTAAAAGTTGCTGTCAATATTTAATTACTTATCCTATCATAGTCAAAGTATACATTTTCTGAGAGGAAATTTCATGAGAAAATCTAAATATGGACTTACTTTTTCTGTATGGGTTAGGGGTAAAATGTTGCAGTTCAAAATATGTTGAATTGTAAAATAATTTGAACATATTTTGAGACACCCTGTATTCCGAGATTACCAAACAGCTGTGATTTTTTTTCTTCCCAAGTCAGTAGGCTCCCCCTAACCTCTATCCAAATCAGTGTTGTTTACTTTCAGTTTATAATTGCAAGTTAATAATAAGCAATGCATTAAGTGACCCATTTTTTTTTTTTTTTTTTTTTATTTCACCCTGTATAACTTCAAGGTCACCCTGTACAATGAGTTGAAATGTGTATATTTGAATTGCTTATGCCTTCAGCTTTTCAAAAATGTAGGCCTATACTTTTTGCTAGTTTAGGGTTGATAGTTGTGTAGATATCCTTATTCGCCGCTTGATTGATAAAAAAATTCATAATATTTGTGATGTAACGCTAAGGGTGGCGAGTTCAAAACACATGGCCGTCTATAAAATGAGGAAAATACCAACTTTTGCTTACATTTTATTTAGTTATTTTAGAGAGTTCGCGTGTGCATAGTGTTAGTATAATTGAGCGAGTATTGACCACGCAGGCTCAGAGGAGGCTTAAAGGCATTCCTACAATGCACTAGCACTATGATTGGGAAATTTGATCAATATAACCTAATTTTAAAGGCAAAGTCCCCATTGCCACACACACAAAATGGTAATTTTAAAACTGCAGCCAACAAGCTAATAGTTGAGACTTAGGACTGATCTTTGATTTTCTTACAGGAAACATTCATATTGTCCCACTGCATTAATTTTATTCCTAAGTCTCGATGTTATGAATGTTAAATAATAGGATGAAAACACCAGATATTTGCACACAATTCCAATGCAAGGCATGATCAACTGTACCACATGTGTACAAAAGCCAGACATACAAGGTCAGAAACACCATTGGGTTGTGGGAATGTCTTTAAACATCCTCCGACGCAGGCTAACGTTTGTTACATACTAAGGTAACATTGGTAAACATGTCTTTAATAACATGCGGGGACACGAAAAATAGGATGTAGTTCTCCTTTAATCAAACATTGTTAAGTGTGATTTATAATACACCCATGCAGCTTTTGACTTCATACTGTAATCTAAGTGAGCTTGACAATGAAATACATACCTTCGGTGTTGCATTATCTGTTGCTCGCGTATTAGTAGGTGCATCTACTTGAGGTTGTGTGACAGGCAGTTCACTTGTTTTCTGTTAGGAGCATTCAAAATTAAAATAATTAAAATAATAATCATAATAACAATAATAACATTACTACTACTAATACTACTACAAAGGTCTTTAAATGTCCGATTTTAGCCAAATAAAAAAGTTAATTATACCAAATAAATATCAATTATCAATAATAATAATAAATATCTAACAATAACAACAATACTAACAAATAACATTGTATTTAATCATTATTATTAATCATTTATTTTTAAAGGTATTTTAATATTATGTTCACAATATTTCCTACGTATGTTTCTATAATAGTTTTCTATCATTGCCAGTGCTAAATAGTTTCTAAAATTTTTGAATAAAATTCTATACTTGGCCGAACTTGACTGAAAATCAAGAGTTTTATGGCGGAACATGTCACACGTGACGTACGAGACTGACTTAACTACAAGACTGAAAGCCCTTTCAAAAGAAACGGTTATCTATATATTACAAAAGAACTATCTGGCCTTTTGTTTTAACATTTGGAGCCCTGTGCCCATAATATTTGACATATGGGGCTCATGTACATACGTTAATGTATAATATATACTCAAGTGCTATCGGTATACCAACTATATTTTACTGAGACAGTTTTATTACTATAATCACATCCATATTTTCTGAGGTCTTGTGGCTTTGAGTTACGGCCAATAATATATCCACGATAAAGTTGTAGGCGTTTTTACCCTCCTCAAACAAAATCATATGCGAAAGAAATTCTTCTTGTGAGTCAGCGTTATTGGTATTATTAATATTTTGAGTGCTCCCCTCTGACCAGCTTTAGACAAACACATAAAAATACGCACCGCAGATAGCTTTTCCCCTACTTCATCATCTGGTAGTGGTAGTTTCATGGCCGCATGTTCGCTTCCATTTGCGACACCTTTCTTCACTGCACCAGAGTACGACAGCGTCTGTATATAATAAACAAATGTGGTGAAGATTCATCGGATTGCATGATCAGGGGTGCAAATTGATTTGATTTCTTCGTCAGGAGCAAGGTTTTTAGGCTCAAGATTTCCTCAATCATATACCATGCATAAAATAGCTTTATT
The DNA here is from genome assembly GCF_039555335.1 of Amphiura filiformis. NCBI lineage: Eukaryota > Metazoa > Echinodermata > Ophiuroidea > Amphilepidida > Amphiuridae > Amphiura > Amphiura filiformis. The sequence continues at coordinate 12,406,872 of NC_092638.1, forward strand.
CTGCACTTCAAAAGATGAGAATGTTAACATACCGTGAATTTTTAGAGGGACTGTATGTTAGGTCTTTGAGCTTCCAAAAAAGGCTTTACGATGACAATGTGTGCACGTAGCGCGCAAAAATATGGTATTTTACACTAGTTTGGGGTCAATTTTGGTCGGACAGAGGCTCCTTTCCCTTTTATTTTCCTTTACCCCTTTCCTCTTTCATTTTTTGTCAGAGGAGCACAACTTGTTTAGAGGAAAGGGGGTAAAGGAAAATAAAAGGGGAAAGGAGTCTCTGTCTGACCAAAATTGACCCCAAAATAGTGTAAAATACCAATTTTTTCCCTCAATATTTTCCAGTTTGTCCTCTTCTCAGTGGCATTAGTATTGATACTAAGTACACTGAATTCTTTCATGACTTTTGTTCGCATAAAATCCTCATTGCTGCCTCTCTATAAATTTGCTCAGGTATGATTGTCGCCTCATTTCCTCCGATCTCAGCCCCTGTCTTCATCCAACTTCTTTTTTTCCTGTTAAATAACATGGAATACCTCCTATGGTGATGAATTGTAAATTTTCATATTCTAACACCAACACCTTCCTCTTTTTTGCTCTTATGTCTTGAACAATAATGTGAATTCCTCCAAATTTTGCACAACCAGTGTTTCCTCTCTTCCATTCAGTAGCTTCACTTCCTCACAGCCATCCCCTTTTATCTTGTACCTCACTGTTCTTCTTTTCTTTCCTCTTGTCCGTCTTCGTCTTATCTTATCTTTTCTTTTATTCTCTCTCCCTCCTTTTTCCTCTCTTTCTGATTTCTTCTCATGGCATTATTTCCTCAATTTTGACTCTCATTTCCTAGGAGCGATGCTCACCGCTCCCGCACAATTTGCATCCCTGTGCATGATGATTTCTTATTATGGATCAATGAAGCTATAGATACGTTAATGCATGTTACCCACTAATTTGCACTAGTCGGTATACCCGTTGAAAATTAATTATTCACTTTTACAAATTTAGAGTTGCTCTGATCGAGCTGTAACTTGCATAGAATGATCCCTGACACTTGGGAAGTATGAAACCATAAAGTTCATTTGAGGTTAAAGGTCAGGTCAAATTTTAAGTTGCTCCGATCGGGCTGTGATTTGCAGAACATGATCCCTGACACTTACGAATACGAATCCGTATACGTCATCCGAGGTCAAAGGTCAGGTCAAATTAAAATATCTCCGATCGAGCTGTAACTTCCTTCAAATAATAATCCCTGACAATTGAGGAGTATGAAACCGTAAAGGTGGTCCGAGGTCAAAAATAGGTCAATTAAAATATTGCTCCAATTGAGCTGTAACTCGGGAAAATGATTTCGGACATTTGGGAATATGAAACCGTTAAGATCATTTAAGGTCAAAGGTCAGGTCACATCTAAAGTTGAATTGATCGGTTTGTAACTCGGAGAAAACATTCCCCGGCACTTGTATCAAACCGCAAAGGTCATCGGAGGCCGCAGGTCAGGTGAAATTCAAAGTTGGTCTGATAGGGCTGCAACTCGGGGACAATGATCCCTGTCATCCAAGGTCTAGGAAGTTAGGAAATGTCAAATGTTAAAATAGCCCGACTGGGCTTACATGTGATGCAAATTAACCTTGATTTGAGAGAGCATGAGTAGTCAATCCGAGTTTAACCGACTGATCTTATGCACTTAAGTCCCTGTGGTTTAATTTATTTCTGCACAACCCGATAAATAGCTTCAAATGCATTTACAGTCAGCCACCTGGACAACCGATTCTTTACAAATGCTTAGTCGCGCTAAAAGTCGATCGATACATGAAAAAATCAGCACAATTCAGATATACACCTTTTTGCTATGAAATTAATTTTCTCGGTCAAATATAAAGCAATATTTTTTTTTTTTTTTTTATGTCAGTTAAAAACTATGTGCTTGGATATATATATATATATTTTTTTTAAATCCTGGTGTTAAAATTAAGCATAAAATTGTGTCCTTTAGTGTGATATTTTTGATTTTTATAGGCCTTGAGTTCGCCCGCGAGCTTTTTACGGAATTGGTTTTTTAGCGTCTCAAACTAATATAGTCTGCTAAAGAAAGATATTTCCCACCTCTGTAACGCACATCGTGTGGGTCTATATATTATAGTTTTGTCAGAATCTCCGTTTTTATTTTACCCTTTTCCTTCATGCTCCGAAAATGTCAAACTCAGTACTTTTTATCTCGTGAACAACCAGCAGAAATAGTCGATATTTTCATTGTTGTCATCCAGGGCAATTTTCCATTGAAAAGCATATTGCCCGACCAGCGATTTAGTAGCCAAAATCCCCAATTAGGTTTTCTGGTAAATGAGGTGAATTTTCAAAAATTGCTCCCGTGATAGCCTGCAATTTCAATTTATATGGATTCCATGATTCTGAAAACCATTTTGTCTGTCTGTTTTTATGTTTGTTTGTTTGTTTACCTAGGTTAGTCCGTATTTTCTCTTAAAAGAGAAGCACGCTTGAGGTGCATGGGAAAATCCACGGTCCAAACCTAGAAACATTAGCGTGTAATTATAATCTTCTGTCCCTCCTATCTCCAGGTGAATTTTGTATGACCTAACCCCCATCGCGGGTTGCCATTTTCATTACACCCTTCAGACTTGTGTTCGGGTTTGTTTTTAATTTGACATGTAGGCGTATACCTAAATGCTATGCTATATATTATTACGGTATGTAATATCATGTGCATGTAGGCCTATGGAGTGGGGTGGCTGCAGAGATGTGTGAGGTGGGTAGTGGGGGTGTATGTAGGGAACCTTTGGGGTGGTACTCAACACATTTTAACCATGACTTCCAATGCAAGGCTTATTGTTGCCACAAATGTTGTTTTTTTCCTTAAGGTTATTTAATAGGTTTTTATAAACTTCCATGTTTAACCTGGTATTGTTTTGGCTGCTTCATTAGGGCCTATGACTTTCGGTGGGTTTCCAAAAGCAGTTTCGAATAAAAACAAACAAAAGGCACCATACCCAGTCACCTTCGTGACAATTGAAACACTACGTCAAGTATTAACATCCAAGTTATTCTGTTTTTAGGTAAGGAATTTTAAATAATTGCTTGAACAGGTTTTTGTTAAAAAACAATGATAATGAATGGTTCTTATAAGGCACAATCTCTGATGAGGAACTCAAAGCGCGTAAAGCACAAAATTTACAAACAAACATAAAAACAATCAATTTATAAAGATTGGTTTTAAGCTGGCGTTTAAATAACGAAAGTCTGGGGCGTTACGAAGGTTATTTGGAAGTGTGTTCCAAACAGTTTGCTTGATCATAAAACATACAGCGTAATATTATGTTTTGTAAAAGAAATTTTTTTTACAAATATTGCCCAAATGCATGTAAGATTGTCGGGCAAAGTTGTTTTGAGGAGAAGCAAATTTCAACACATTGGTCCGATGATCACGGTGATGATGAAATCAAATAATTAATCACTCACGTGATGAAATATCCTGGTCATGCTATAAACATGATCAGTTAGTGGCGTAGCTGCCCGGGGGCAGGGAGGCAATTTCCCCTGGCAAAATTTGCCTATTTGGGCCCCCGCCCCCTAGTGCAAGGAAAAAAGAGGAAAAGGAGGAGAAAGAAGAAAAGAGAGGAGAGAGAGGAAAGAGAGGGAGAAGAGGGGCAGAGAGATGGAGAATCCATACGATATGCAATACCATACGATTATATTCAATAAGCCTGGCAAAAATTGTCTATTTGGGCCCCCGCCCCACACAGGCTTGCCCCCCTTGGAAAAATCCCAGCTACGCCGCTGTGATCAGTTGGAGCGCTATTAGGCCTGGGAATTTCGTTGCTATATTGAAGTTCTGGCAACACTGTACCCATGCCGGTATTGCTATTAAACCCAGGGATATCGATCCACAATGCTAGTATTAGCCTTAGATTTCACGCGTTGATTTTGAAAATTTGTCAGGCGGGAGTAAAAATGGTGAAATCAAAACGGAAATTCTGACAAAACTATGATATATCGCTCACGGTGATGTGCGTTAGAAAGTTGGGAAAAATCCTTCATTAGCGAACTATATTACTTTGAAAAGCTAAAAGGTTGATCCAAAAAAGGCTCGCGGGCAGAGTTTAAGCCTATCAAAATCGAAAATCTTACACGAAATGACTGAATTTCACGCCTAAGTTTAACACTAGGATTTGAAAAAAAAATACAGTATCAAGCAATACAATTTGACCTGACATTTACTGAAAAAATGAAAATGATTGCTTTTATTTGGCCGAGAAAATTAATTTTACAGTGAAAAGGTGTAACTCAAAATTTAGCTCATTTCAACACCAAATTCGATCGTTTGTATTGCCTCATTAAATGACTGAGTGAGCCTTGCAGAACAAAAGAATCGGTTGTCCAGGTTGCTAACTATTTAACTGTGTTTCTTGTTCATTTAACATTTTGATATATCTGACTCCATGTGAAGTGCAGTACCCCCACCCCCATTACCGCCAGTCTTACCTGAGGTGGGGTTTTACAGTCCACAGCATTCTCTGGTATTGCACGACCATGTAGTACTCTGCCCTTACTAAGATCGGACGGAAACCTTCGGGGCAAGTCCTCTCCTGCTGTTTTCTCTGAAGGTGGTAATTTGATGTCACCTTGAGATCTTGTTGCTTGATCTACCAACTCTTGAAATTTGGCTCTTTCTTTCGGAGTTATTCCAGCGTTAGGTATTTCACGTATGATGTGCTGTGCATCATTTTCCGTAAATCTATCTAGAATTTTGGGAATTATTGTGTTCTCAACATCACGTGCATCGATTCGCAATTCTCTCATGGACTCGCGCAAATCCAAGACTTCATGGTTCTCAAACAGATGGGGAAAGTAAGCAGCGACATACAACCAGTGACTTTGGTTAACACATTCCAAAACCTGTAGAGCGGTTTCCCTTAGACCAGACAAGCTCCATTTTGTAATAGAATCTGTGGTAACATCTTCTAGGATCGTCAATATCTTTCTTTTACCTGATATCGTCATGCTACGTGAATCTTTCAAGTTCATACTTCGGCATTCCGCTAACTTTCCATACAGAACACTCAAAAATATGACCTTGTGAGGTTGTCTGTCATATACTGAAAGAGTCTTTTCCGTCCAAAGTTGAATCTCTAACCCTGACTTACTAGCTAACGTCACCGGGTCAAAAGCTTCCCAAGTATGCTCTAATTCAATCAGTTTTGTTTTTACATCTTGGGAATCTAGAACACTGCTAAATAAGACATTAATGTGGCTCAATAAGCCTAAGTCCAACGATCCAGGCTTTAGTTGTATTACTTTTGGACATTTCAACACATCACAACATGTTCCGATATTGGGTGGTAGGCGCCGCAATCCAGGTTCTTTGATGTCGACGGTTTTGGACGATAGATACAACGTAAACACATTTCGCTCAGTTGTTTGATAAGAATAAACATACTTCAGCTCACACTCCGGAAGGATGACTTTCTTTGATATCCATAAACCATGTTTGCCGAGACTTGTACATTCCACAGTTGTGAAAGGTTCATATTCATATGGCTTGTGTATGCTGACTGTCACCTTAGTTGGCTTATAGTCACCGACGCAAATTCGGAAAGTTACCTGTAAAACAACAAAAGAAAAGATTGTGCCGTAGTTATATATAACATATGATATTTGAACTTTTATAAATTAATGTTTTACTAGGCTGTCACCCGTATTTGGCGGTTTTGGCTGTCGCGATTACATGGCTGATGGTGACTGTACCCACCAAATTTCATGCCCATACGAGTTTTTACTAATTTGAGCTCATATGAACCCCGGTGACCCCAAAATGATCTTCCAAAAATTTGGCTCTGAATGTTGACTGTACCCACCAAGTTGCATGCCCATATGACAGTTTTTACTAATTTGACCTCAAATGACCCATGGATGACCTCTGGTGACCTTAACCACTAACAATACAAACTTGTTCTGTCTCGGGTCAAGACGCACCCACCCGTCAAGTTTGAGAACGTGCGACCCCAGTCTCCGAGAAAAAAACGTTTTTACTAATTTGACCTCAAATGACCCCTAGATGACCTTGACCCAATAACCAATACAAACTTGTTCCGTCTTAGGTCACGATGCACCCACCCACCAAGTTGCATGCCCATATGACAGTTTTTACTAATTTGACTTCAAATGACCCCTAGATATTCTCAGGTGACCTTGACCCGCTAACCAATACAAACTTGTTCTGTTTCGGGTCGGGCGCCACCCCCCCAACAAGATTGAGGAACGTGTAACCCCAGTCTCCGAGAAAAACAGTTTTTACTAATTTGACCTCAAATGACCCCTAGATGACCTTGACCCAATAACCAATACAAACTTGTTCCGTCTTAGGTCACGATGCACCCACCCACCAAGTTGCATGCCCATATGACAGTTTTTACTAATTTGACCTCAAATGACCCCTAGATATTCTCAGGTGACCTTGACCCGCTAACCAATACGCCGTAGAAGTGACGTCATAATCGGATTAACTACCATAGCAATAGATGAATACAATTTTGAATAGACCGCCCTGCACTACAAGCAGATTGCACTAATCACCTGTGTATGTCAGCATAGATTGAATACAATACCGCTCTTTTCAAAGATACTTATCTTACGGGTGCGAGTGACCAGCCTTTCTTTGACATCTATGGTTCAATGCATCGGTACCGCGTGAAAGTTGTAGTGCAGGGCGGTATAATCAAAATTGTATTCATCTATTGCTATGGTAATTAATCCGATTAACTACGTCACTTCTACGGCGCATACAAACTGTCTCGGGTCAAGACGCACCCATCCGTTAAATTTGAGGAACGTGCGACCCACAGTCTACAAGAAACACAGTTTTTACTAATTTGACCTCAAATGACCCTTGGATGATCTTGGGTAACTTTGACCCACTAACCAATACAAACTTATTCTGTCTCTGGTCATGATGCACCCACCCACCAAGTTTGAGGAACGTGCGACCCCTAGGCTACGAGAAAATAGGCGGACAGACACACACACAACCCCCACCGACCCCCACACAGATAGACAGATATACGATGCGTATTATTAATATTATATAGATGCTCATGTAAAGGAGTATTTCGTGATCCTAGCATCCTCTATTTATGTCATTTTTCATTAGATATCCACGTAAAAACCTATTCCCAAAATTTCAGTTGATTCCGATTTTGCGTTCGCGAGTTATGCATGATTATGTGTATTACACTGTTCCATAGACAATGCGTTGTAATTTCGTTCTGGTGCACCAGAACGAAATTCAAATTTCACGATATCTTTGCTAAACGAATTAATCTGCAAGAAATATTTTGTACATAAACATTATGTAGCCAGCGGTTTCCAGTGATGTAAACATCTCAACTTTTTTTTAGAAAAGTGGGGGATGAGGCTGTGGATCACGAAATGCCCTTTTAAAGCCATAATCTGTGATTTGCTCAACAGTGACGCCCTCAATTTTTCTCGAATTTCAATTTCTACTTTTGTACGATGCCCAATGGTGTACAAAAATACAACAAAGACTAAGCCTGAAGTGCTTTAATTACAGTAAAATTTAAGTTTTTAAACTAAATGAGTTCACCGATCGAATAATGGCTAATACATCTCGTGAATGTGCGCTCATGTGTATACATGTATCATTGAATCAGCGACGCATAACCTGTCTGTGTGTATATATGGCCATGCATTTTAAGTTGCATATATTTGGGAAATCGCACCCTTTTTTGTTTAGAATTATTTAATTCAGTACCTGCTATAGGTTATAAGTATACATATTCTGAAAGAAAATTTCATGAGAAATCTAAAAATGCAGTCGTTTTTGATGTAGGGTACTACTAAAAAAATACATATGAAGTTACTTATAAAGGGGTGAAATTAAAATAAAAACACAAAAGATCAAGTGGTTTTATTTTAGACATGTCTTACCCAATATCCAAAATCTTACAAAAAGTGTTTACATAGGTTGAAGAGTATCTCAGTTCCATGAATTTATTGTTACAGTTTTCGTTCAGGGTATTCCACCGTATCTTGTCATGTCAACTATATCTTACAGATACTATTAGGTCTCAAATTGCAGAGGGTAAATTAGTTATGATGGTATTGTTTGACGTGTAAACCCAGCAAACACAAAACGTTTCCAAAACGTTTTGAATTGGTTTTTATTTGGTTTTGGTTTTTTAAAACGTTAAATACACGTTTCCAAAACGTTTTGATAAACATCGAGTTATCTGATGGCAGAATAGTTCGACCAAAACGTTATAAAAACGTTCTAATAACGTAGACCCATTGTAGACAAAATACTCATGAAAAAGCAAATAAAATCACAATGTTCATAGATCGTTCCATTCGACTGGGGTTCCACTATATAACCAATTAGCTGGATATTAAATAATTATTTAATATTTATTATAATAAGTAGGCTATCGAATCAACAAGAGACTTGCATTTTATTTTTCTGTAATTTATTTAGGCCTACTGTACGTTATTTGCATGAATGATGACAGATATGAATAAAAACGTAAGCAAATTAAAGTAAAAGGTACCGGTAAATTTACATTGCTTTATTTTATAAATCAACTTTCAAAAGATGTAACCATGGTAACGCACGGTCTCGATTTCGTAAAATAATGAACCGGCGGTTAGTCTCGGGCCCAGACGGCTTGTGCTCCTCGTTACTCAAGGAGCACAAGCCGGCTGGGACTAAGACTACCCACCGGTTAGTGCGGTTTGTGTGTTTCGAAATACTAGTAACAAATTGTAACCGTTTTGACCATGCATCAACGGATATATCTGTGAATCTCAATTACTGACTGTTTACGGTGGAATTTAATAGGCCTAGCTAACCTTTAATCATGTTTATAGATCAAAAGATAAACGTGTATAGGCCTTTGATTTTGTAGACAAGTTGCAGCTATGTTTTGGGCGAAACATTTGCGTTTTAATGGAATTACTGACATATGATTTTAGTCTGCACTGATGGCGAGCAATGGTGACTACTACACAGTACTATAGTACTAGTATCCTTGATCTCAGTGACCTTATACTTGACTAGCCTATACGTGGTTACTGCTCTACTACTATATATTAGCTGTTCAAATTTGATTCTGGTGTGGAGAAAGCGATACAATTCTACATGTATTTTTGTTGTATTTAATGATAAGTGTTCCGGCTCCAAGAGTAAAGTATAACAGCATTAGGTCTACTCATTTAGGTAAGTTTTCATTTTCAGTTTTAATTGAGGCCCTTTTATTTCTTAATTCTGTAAATTTTAATAGCATGACATGGTATAAATGTGCCATTTGTTTCTGATTATAATCATATATAATATTCACGCTAGTTGCCCATTGCAAGTCTCTTGTTGGTTTATCTACTGCGCCAAAAAGTATCCTTACACTTGGAAGAAAAATAGATAGCGCATCTATTAAATAAATAAATTTACCCAAATATGGTTTAGTTTTAATTCACATGTTCAGTTCAGTTCAGTGAGTTGTAGAATTGATTTTTTCCAAGTGTAAGGATACTTTTATAATTTTAGCGTAGAATACATTTACATTAATGTATTTTAATATCACATTTAATATCCTAGCTAAGGTTGGCTTTCATATTTTGGTTATCCGAATCATGCTGCCAGCTGCCGGCAAGAATAATCGATGCAACAGGACTGGACTGGGACGCTGAACATGTCTTGATGTCGAAGACATTGGGGACATGGAGTTATACATTATCTCATGGTGTACATCTTTTACTTTCATGGTTAATGTATTTCTTCGTGGTTTCATGTCTTATATACTACACAAGAGATCGAAGTGTTAACGTCATAACCATGATAACTTGGACTACCAAAGTGATGCGGTTTATTAGCATTTGGAAAACGGTCTGATAACGTTTTCAAAACGTGTCATGCAAACGTTATTGAAACGTATTTAGAACTACGTTTTAAAAACGCAATATTGAAACGGTTTTTAAACAAAAGTGAAACGTAATATTAACGTGAAAAAAACGTAATCAAAACGTTTCATGCAAACGTTATTGAAACGTATTCAAAACTCCACACATTTACGTTTTTAAAACGCAATATTGAAACGTTTCTTAAACCAAAGTGAAACGAATTTTTAACGTTTTAAAAACGTATTTTGGCTAGCTGGGAAAAGCATTTGATAGCGTAAATCATCGTATCCTCAGTAAAAAACTTGAGGCTATGGGAATTGCCATTGCTTGGCTTAAATCATATTTATCCAACAGACAGCAGCTTGTTTGTATCGATGGTATTATTTCCAGTCTTATGCAACTCTCCTGTGGTGTTCCGCAGGGGAGTTGGCTGTGCCCATTGCTCTATATTTGCTATAGCAACGACATCAACGGTGCACAACAAGCTGCTTTTGTAAGCCGATGATAGAGTGATGTCAGTGATCATTACTTCCCATAAAGATCCGGAGGTTATTTCTCGTAACCCGAGTTCAGATCCTCTTGCAATGATTGGTTGATCAATAAGAAGTTGTATCTTTATGTGGGAAATACTGAGTGTATTTTATTCGGGACCAGATCAAAATTGGGCAAAGACGAAGATTTTTAGATTTTCTACAATAATCAAATTATCAAAGCTCAAACGTCCATCATATACTTAGGAGTGACACTTGACCAATACCTCTCTGGAGACATTATGGTTAACTCTATACTTAACAGAGTTACTGGCAAACTTAAATTTCTTTACAGGCATGCTTAATATCTCAATCAGAATTTACGTAAAAACCTCTGCTCTGCTCTTTTACAATAGATTATTGTCGCACTTCTTGGTATTCAGGTCTTAATAAATCCTATCAACGCAAATTACAAAGTATTCAAATAAAATGGCTCGTTTCATTCTCAACTGGGTCACTCCATGCCAAATCAACCAATTTGCTGAAAATCGCGGCAGGTTAACCCCTTAGATTTTGCTGAAAGTCATTTCTAGCATACATCTAATGAACACATGGAAAAAGTTAGCGCTCAATTCCAAGCGGCTTCTATTAATTTCACCCAGACCCCAACCCTTTACATTGTTTTTGTCCCGCGAGTCGCGTCGTTGAATTAGTCGTGTTTTTGACTTTCACATAAATAAAGCCTAAAATAAAATTTGTTTGATTGACGTAACCCGACCTACCCTAAAAATAAGCCCGACCCTGATTTTTTGTGTGCAATCAATCAATCAATCAATCAATCAATCAATCAATCAATCAATCAATCAATCAATAAATAAATAAATAAATAAATAAATAAATAAATAAATAAATAAATAATAAATAAATAAATAAATAAATAATTAATTAATTAATTAATTATTGATTACTTAATTAATTTAATTTAATTTTAAATAAAAGAAGAAAAAAGTTCCAAGGCCTTAATGAAACGCAATTTACAGCTTTAAAGTAAACAAAAAACATACCTACCTACCCTATTTTTTTATGTTACGCAAATCAAACATTTTTTAGGCCTAAGCAGAATTTGGCCGTAAAACAATGTAATTTATCTACTTTTTAAGATATGGGTCTGCCTAAACCTCTTCTTGTTATTTCACCATTTCGATTTCCAGACCCCTCTTGTTCTCTTAAATAGATATCAGAGAATGTTCAAACTTCATATTTATGCTTAATAGGCCAATATCTCTCCCCTGAAACAATAAAATCAGGCTCCTGACACTCAGTTCAGAAGAATGTTACTACGTGGAAGCGGTCATTGACCCTGTAACGCGTATCCAGGAACTACCGGCCGTGTAGGCGCACTTGTATGCGCCAGTATACGCGTTATTGATCGCGTTGGACATCGCGTTGGACTTGTGCTCGCGACGCGTTCATTAGCACCCCAGCACCCCATTAGCACCCCATGGCAGCGCCCATACGTGTGTCAATTTGTGGTTCGCGGGATCTTTTCTTCAGGCTCTGTAGCGTGCAATTTGGCTGGTGCGATTTTTACAGTCCCCGTGTGATAAAATCTTCTAAACGATGACCTTATGTCATTAAATAATTGGCTTGATGATAACCATATGAAAGCAAATGTAAACAAGACGAAGGTAATGTTGCAGGGTACGGAACAAGACAATTAGTAATATTAATGTAACCATGAATGGTATAGTGCTTGAAAATGTAAGTTCGTTTAAGTATCTTGGTGTTTCTATTGATTCAAACTTAAAATGGAATGATCATGTTAACAACGTTTGCCGAAAGGTATGTACTGGTCTTGGCATCATGGGGAGAATTAAGCCATTTGTGCCAAAGAGTTCCCTTAGGCGACGAAAAAAAGAAAACCTGTTCTACGGGCGGACGGACCTTCCAAGTAGGGTCGGTCGGTCGGGCTTTTTTTTTTTTTTTTTTTTTTGAAATGACCCAAAAAATCACCAAAATCTGCAAATATTTGCAATTTGGGAAAATACAAAAAAAAAACATTTTGTTCCTGAAATTGTCGAAATTTGTGGCGGTATTCATTTGTACAGGAACATTTTTTCCCAATTTGTTCAAAATCTGGGTCGGTCGGGCTCCCCTGGTTAGCAGAAGCTTGGTACTAAATAATACAATCTTCGATGACTCGGAACCAACAACAAAGGTGACACTGAAAATCATCACAAATCCAAGGATACACTTAAGCTGAAACGTATCTTGATGATGTTTATTATCTTCACTTGCTATTCTTCTTCTAGTTCTTGTCACAAATAATAATTATGTTGGTTCAGGTAAAGATTAATTGTGTCTTTACCGAGAGCTTCCACACAACAATGCGTCAAAAAGATGGCAGCGTCCAGTGGCATACATGTGAAAGCTGGCTATTTTTAGCTGAACAAAACAAGAAATGAGGGCGCTATTACACATAAACAAACAACCATTGGGGTGCAGACACAAAGCAAACTTTGATTTTGGTAAATGGCATCAACAAATATAAATAGGCTTCAAAAACTCCAGAATACTACCATGAGAATTCATTCTATAAGCAGGCTTGACTAACCTAAAGCTAGTCAAGCCGGTTTGTATCTTCAAGTTAGTCAAGCCATCTATATTGTAAGCTAGTCAAGCACCGCATTGCACGTTAGTCAAGCAGGCTTGACTAGCTTATCAAAATGCAAGCTAGTTCACTATATTGACAATTAGGGAAATTTTATTTGCTGTTTGTTGGATTCTAATGATTATTTACATGGGTTTGAGAGCATTGGATATAATTATGTATGCCATTTTTACACAACTGCAAGCTTAAGAGCTTATTTAGGATGTGAGGGCGCTGTTCAGCCTAAAGGCTGTTGCGCATCCCCCTACTGAAATTTCATCATTTCTTATTTCCAAATCAAAGTTACTGATAAATAACAGCATCTGTCCAAATTTGAACTCTCAAGCTTATTTCACTTGTGCGTAGTACCCATTTGAAAATGTGTAGAGACGCTTCCATTGAATTAAATGTGATACAAAGTTCGTTGACCCCTGTATATTTTGTTTTGAACAGGTTACCCCTATATTAAAAATTAGCGCTGCGGCCACACCAAATGTGATAAAAGGCTGACAATTTTAGAATATGGATGATTGATGATTATCGCTAGTATGATTAATTAAAAAACAAAAAATGGTTGGGAAAGAGATCGCTAAAAGGTAAAGCGCCCTCACGGCCTAATTTTACCCAAAACCGCAAATTTTAAGGACACTAAAAAGTTTCATTTGACTCAAAGTGCAATGACCTTCCCAGACCTAAAACCATGTAAGTAGATACCAAAATAATCATTATTATGATAAAATTCCCTTAAAAATAAAAAATGAAGGTCAAATTTGCCCCCCCCCTGAATGTCGTTATTTGGCCGGCAATGTCTCAATTTTAGCCGATTTCAATAAAATTGGTGTCAAATTTCTCAGAACAAGAAGCTGCAGCAAATAAGCCAGTATCCTAAGCTGTCGGAAACATCACTATTATACAGCCTATCATTAGTTATAAAGAAAGTGTCCTAGTAGCTGCACAATAATTCTGCCACACTGTACATGCAAGCATAATAGTGAATTGAAAAAGCGCGCTTCAAAGTTGACCAATTTTAGAAAACATCTAGGTCAAAAAATTAATTTCTCAATATGCTTCATTTATCCAAATTGTTTGAATTTTTAATATATGGTGTGTGAAGACTTTCCGAGGCTACCATCGGGCCCGCAAAAATTAAATATTGTTTTGTTTAAGAGATACTGCCTGTTTTTATGGATTTTTGAAGATCGCTCATAAATCAGTAAATATATGCCTATTGAAATAAAGGGACCACCATTTAGCGTAATTATTACTCTTTCTTAGCATGTAAATTATTTCGGTCGACAATGAATGAAACACTTCCCTTGCCTCGAGTAAAACTAATTAAAAACAAAACATTATCAAAGAAATTTGTAGGGAGTAATTTTCCAAACCACAATAGCTCTAAGCCATTGTGTGTGTCCAAGGCCGTACTATTTTTGTATACGCGATACAGTACAATGGCTGTTTCTTTTTCCATTTATCTTCCCATGTTAATCCAGATAACAAAATGTTAATTTAAAGTCTCATTGCAAATGCATTTTTATTTTATTCCAGACATCGTCAAAATGTCAAACTTTGTATTTTTTTGTATTATATTTAAGTAATTAACTGCAGTTTCTTTATTCAACACCATAACAGGTTCATACTTGACATATTTATGGTGAATGAATAGACTTTCATTAAATATTGAAAAACCCAAGATTACTCATGCCTAATTTACATAATAATATCATGAATACATAATTAGCTGTAATTAGCTAATTTGCATAATTAATTACTTTTTGTTTTTTTTTTGTTATCAATTGAAATAACTTTGTATACATATGTGTGCAAAAAACAGCACCCTGATATCATGTACGGTTTTCTATTGGCATCAATTTTGCATATTAATTTGTCTGCAGATTGGCTGAAATAGCTAAAATAGTATATTTATTATAATTATTCAATGATAGATTTTTAAATTTTGTTTTCTTTAACGAAGTACGGAAAGATAGGCATTTAACCTGTGATACTTAAATTAATGTTGCTTTTTCAAGCAAGGGTCCAAATAAACCTTCGAAATCTCGAAATGTGCCAATTTTGTCATTATAGCCATTTGTGGCAGGTTTTAACTCCATTTATGAGCATCTTAAAATTGACACTACATCACAATGCATTGGCCGATTTCAATTCCGTTTTTTGATTTTTGATACTTTAATAAAGCTCATTCATGTAGAAACGCTTATTTTTGAGGTGATATGCCTACAAATAGCCATGCGCTGAGGTCACGCTCACAGATACAATATGCAGCTAGTATGGACAGTAAATTGCAGCATTTTGCACCATGTCGTATTTTGTTGAAATTAAAGAGAAAAAAAACATAAATCGACCGACCGACCCAGATTGGCACAGGCAAGTCTACTTTACAAACGACCATTTGCAAAGTTCGCAATTTATATAGGCCTCTACCCGACATATAAAATGGCCTCTACCCGACATATAAAATGTCATTGTTGAGTGATGAACCTGACTTTTGACATGTGCCTAAAAGTGTATATTATTCCTTAAATTTAAGTTGCATCATTATTGAACAATAATTATATTTTAGCTCATTTTATACCGTACGCAATCGCAATACCAAACAGGACGTTGGGTAGCTTTGCTCCAAAGCCAACCTATTTTCCATCCAGTTGAAAGAAAAAATGAAAAAATCATGCCATATGGCCTCTGACACTAGAGTAAAGACCACCTGTCCGCTGTCGCGTCGGTCAGTGGACTTTCGCGATTGGTGTGTGGGGTAGACCAATATCTCAGGTAGACAGTGATCTTTACTGCAAGTGGTCCTACTTTACTTGTGGGTGACTTGCCTATAGTGAAGCTTGCCTTCGGCAAGCTCTGTACAAATACATGTACTGCTGGGTGATGCATGGGAGTGGTATTAATTTTTTACAGAATGGATTGGCCTATATACATTTTCTTTACTAATACTAGTCACTTGCTTGGGTTTATTTTACTTGGGGATCTCTGGATCTTTTAAGGTACTGCGAGGCCATTTTGTGTTTTAGTTCATTTAGGGCGATTGTGTTTTGTCAATGTTTGACACTTTGTAGAACTTTATTCGTACTTAGTGGTTGTATGTTTCAAATTTCAATTCATGTTTGCCTGTGAATAGAAGCCCAAAGAAAAAAGGTGTTCACCATTACCCAACTTTCCCCTATACAATCACAGCGAAAACGCATAATAAAATAGGAAAAACAAATCAACAAAAGGAGGGGCAACGTACAGCGCAGTTTATAAAATACATAATAATATTGGACTTACCTCCCGGTCATGTTGCCGGGCTGCCATCGTGTACTCGTTTCGCTGACGCGACGACACGGTGTCATCGGCCTGGCTCACGACTGTTCACATGTTATTATCAGCGTAATACATTAATTGCATTGCGAATCAGTTAATTCACCCCATTATACCGCGTATGGATATGATTTGAAATGGAGCTAAATCTTAGTACAAAACAGGGTGTGGTGCGAATATTCCATTCAACGCTACTAGAGCACAAAACCGTGATTTTATGTACACGATCGCTCCTTCTTTGCAGTTCACTGCTGCACTGCAAAACGTCCGTCTGTGTGCCACATAATACATGTACATGTACCTATAGGCTACATACATTTACATGTACAATGAAATTTCATGATGTCCTTGCAACTCGGGGAAATCCCATGGACTATACCATTTTGTATGCAAGGTGGTAGATCGTTGCACGGGATCGTTGCATATATATATACTGGAACCCAAAGAGGTTTTAAAACAGGGTTTGCGACAGGCTATTCATAAAAGTCGTACTATTGTTTCGAACAAAGGGGGTCCGCCATTAAATTGGTCACTGATCCGGCATCATATTAACACTCTACACCACAGGCGAGTATCAATAAGGCGGAATTGGTCAACCTGGGAGATTTATAGCGCCCTCTTTTGTCGTCTAGCATTTGTTGATAGAAGAACAGCTTGGGCTAATAGAAATTAGTAGCCTACTTTATTCGTGTGTTGGTGGTTTTTACAGACCAAACCAAATAACTTGTCCTTAAGCTTCCTTAAAACATGCACTCGGGCAAGGGTAATTATTTGTTGGATTTTTTTATCCTATTTGTGACCTCTTCTTATAATTTTTTATTTTATTTTTCTCACAAGTCTAAGACATAGAGCGCGGCTGCATGAGCTTGCATGGGCTGTTCGCCGTGATGGCCGTGATATTTCTTCAGAGTGATAGACTTACAAAAGACTTTCATGCCCCGGTTGCGCTCTCAGTCGGGGTCTCAATCCCAGGTCTCAGTATTATGATTAAAAAATAGATGTATCAGAAACAGAACCATCGAAATAAATAACAATCAAAATAATCATTAATACCAATCCAATAAAAAATAAATAATAAAAATAAACACAAGTCATCCAATTTCGAAAACTGGACGTTGAATGTACACTCTCATGAATATTGATTGGCAACAATTTCCAATATGTCAGCGCTCTAATCGGAAACAATCGAACAATAAACCCCGCAGTGCGTTGCTGGACACCACCAGCTGGGCTTGTGATACGTGATCGTAGTGGGATTGAGCAAGCAGCTTTATAACACTTGCTCCTGAGTGTCATCTATGTGTTCCAAGATTTGTGACAATGTATTAAATGGGTATATGCTGTTCTTCACCAATTTCATTATTGTCATTTGTTTTATTCACTCATTACAAAAGTGACTGTGTAGTATTATGTGGCTTTATAAAAATGTGTTGAATTCCAAACCAAATTTTACCCGAAAATGTCCTCTTTTTTGATTTTCTTTTTAATTGAATCATGCGAGGGGAACGTTAACGTTACGGTGTAAATGAAAACAACTGAAAATTGGAGCGGACGCGCAAAAGGTATTTCTCCTGGCTATTCCTATTAAGCGATTAGATATCACTTACGCTGCCTTAGTAGTTGTATTTACATACGGATTGGGATGTGGGCTACAGCTTTTCTTCCCGCATATGAAATGGAATATACCATAATTTATGGGTTGCGTGAGCACTGAGCACAGACATCATCAACGTGGTAATAATGTGGGATACTTTGAAGAAAGACGTTGCAGCATAGCCAGTTCTAATTTCATGAAATATTATGGTGAACATGCAATAGTTTCGTATCATTCGCTTTCATATTAGGGAACGTTCACAAACACTTGTTAGCTTGTTGATGCAAAACAAAAATTCACCTCGTGGAAATATTTCGGTCAACCTTTTTTCAGATCTCAAATATTTCAATCGCTACCCCTTTTTTTGAAAATTATGGGTCAACCCCATGGAAAATCAAAACTCAATTTTCACAGAAAAATGTGTGGTCATTTTTATAATGGCCCCCTTAGGAGGGTCAAAACATTTTAGGGCCTCTTTTTGCAGGGTTCGCAGGTTTTTGCCGCAGGTGGAAAAAACCGCGGTTTTAACCGTGGTTTTAACCACTTGGCAAAAACAGTTTTTGCCAGTTTTTGCCGGCAAAAAATGGCAAAAAATTAAAAAAGTGATTTATAGTTCAATTTTTTTTTAATTGATCTCAAAACAAATGATTAAGTTACAAAAATAAGTTCCCGAGTGTAACAAGGCCAGATTTTGTAATTATAAGCAATATATTAAGAAATTAAAGGCATGCGTTTTCATTGCTCAAGTGCATTTAATCGAAATGTGGCATGTATCAAATTCAAAACTTTTTCATTTTAAGGACTTGATGAGACAAAAAATATGTTGAATGATTCGTTGAAAGATGTGTGTTACTGTTTATGAGCTTTCTGTGTCACTTTTTAATATTTGAGTGACTATGTGTGAGTTTTTGCCAGTTTTTGCCATTTTTGCCGGTTTAAACCAGGCAAAAACTGGCAAAAACAGTTTTTGCCAGGTTTTTGCCACTTTGCCGGCAAAAACCGAACCCTGTCTTTTTGCATCAGGCCCACCTAACAAATGTTTGTGAAAGGTCTCTTAGTAGTCCGAATCGAACTTTGAGAATTAGTGAAAAGGCTGAATAAAGTAAATTATATTTACCTTAATTTAAATATTTATAATACTTGCGTCAAAACAAATACGTAAGCGATGATAGTGTGTAATATAAAAACATACGAAATTTCACTATTTTCAGTGAGTGTTTCATAGACAAAATGAGAGTTTGTTTTCTGGATAGAGTCTGTATTGAGCATGCATGTCCATTGTTATTTGCCACGCTAGTTGTATTGAACACGCGTGGTCACTGTATGAATGTCAGGTCCCTATGCCAAAATATCTGAAACAATGCCTTATTTTTAATACTGCGTCATTCAATTCAAAAGCATAATTGCATGACGATCTTTTTAACCGTTTTCCTTTACACAATGCACCATTTAGAGATAAGCAACTATGTGGGGCAACTACACAACAGCAACCCTGGATCAGCAAAACCACGTCAGATTTTGCATCCAGCTCAGTTCATAGGCCTAGGTGTCAGGAAATACATACTGATGTGATATCCTGTGAAAAAATGCAGCCTGGATAGAGCTGATAAACTAATTTCCATGCTGCTCTTTAAAAGAAAGAAAATGAAAAAAAAATGCACACACCTGAACACCACCCACCCAAACCCCTACACCACTGCACTTTCAAACTTAATTTAGTCAAAAGAGGCCCACTTCGACTAATTGTCGACTAAGTAAAATTAGTCATGCAAGATATAATTTTTCATTTAAGGAAAATAATGCTGAAATTATGTATTTATATTGCTGAAAGAACAGTAATATCATTTTACATTATTTGCACAAGTTAAACATACTTCCATGACTTATAATATTCAATTTGTAGAGAACAAGAAATTGGATGACCTATGATGAATTTATGACTTCGCGATTTATAGTGATTTAATAAGGCATTTACGTGCATTACTAAATTGATTACTAATTGAATGACTAAAACTGACATATCCTAGGGTGAAAAATAAAGGCCGCCCCTTCTTCATTATCTAATATTATAATTGGCTGCTGAGACACAGTGAGAGCGTTATCATGGGGACTTATTGCCCAAGTGAACATGGTGAACTCAAGTGGTGCAGTGGTTATACTCTGGACCGGTATTCCAGCGATAGGGGTTCAATCCCCGCTGAGTCTTGATTTTTTTTCTCTCTCAAAATTTTCATATGTCAGTTTGCTCGAGCCCTAAACATGTCATTTAAATCACAATTTCTTGGGCTTGCATCGTTTATATCCGATCCTCGCATAAATTCATTTCTGTCTCGCATTGTCTTGCGCCCTGCAAGGGTTAATCATATAGGCCGCCTCCTTATTCATTATTTAAAATCAGATTTGATAGAAATGATCGGGGGCACCTAACTGTTTTAACACAAATGGCCATACGGACAGTTCCCGTTGTGGATCTCGCAGTTTCGAAAGACCCCTAAACTTGACCAAAATAGAGCTCCGAAAGTTTGGCTTTGATCATGTCAGCTCTAAAAGACCCCTAAATGTCCAGGCGTTTTTCAACCAGAAGGCCAAGAAAGACCTGTGATTTCGGCTGATCGAAGCACCAAAAGACCCCCTTTTTTGTAAGCTTCAAACAACAGTCGGGGTTAGACAAGGATGCCAGATATCAAAAACACTATTCAACTGATTCCTTGAAAGAACCATGTGCAGGAATATGATGCGCAGTATTCCAATATTCGCTTCGCTGATGATATACATGGCTTAGCGGGCAGTGAGCAAGTAAATGTTCCTGATTAATAACCCCATCAAACATCACAGAAGTATGGAATTAGAACAAGTGCAGAAAAATAAAGATGATGACCAAGAATCTTACGGGAATCAGCGAAATAGTAGGAATAAATGGACATATGTTAGTACGCACGATAACCAGCTTCAAAGTTCTTGGTGCGCCTATATCAGAGATGAAGGGTCAAAATCTGAAGTGCTTTCTAGGATCGCACAAACAACCAGTGCCATGGTAAAACTAAAGCCATTATGGATGAGTGACGAGAACATCTCAATGGGATCAAAAATCAAACTAATGCGCACCCTCGCCCTATCCATGATTCTGTTTGCTTGTGAATGGTGGACACTGACAGCAGACCGGGAAAGAAGAATACAAGCACTGGAGATGAGGTGTTTCCATAAGGTCCTCAACCTCTCATATAAAGACCAACGAGTAGGTGCGGACCATGGCACACCGACATCGCCTGGCTAATAATTACTTGGTACAGCAGAGATACTAAAATAAATACCCGGGATCGATACACGTGAATTTGCTATGCACGAGTTTGATATGAGAAGAAAATCTTTGGATACCGGTGTAGAAAATGATGAATATCTCCCGTAAATGATTTCGTATAAAGAAACCAGATGTGGTTCCTTGCACATGAATATATATTTTGAACAGATATGATAGTCGTTAGCTTTCGCTTTGAGACAGTAGCTTGCGTCTTGAGTCAAAAAGTGACAATAATTCCGCAATAATTCTGATTTATATGTGCCGAATTATATAGCGCAGTGTATAGGCCAATCGTGAAGGTTGTCTAAAAGAATATGACCTATGGCATACCATGCTTGACTGACACACAGCGAAGTCAGTCACCGAGCTAATCGGGGCTATTGTCAGTAGCCTTAGTCAGATGTCCTTCAGCCTATTATGCGACTCAAAACTATTAAACAGGTCGATATGTATAATGGCCATGCGTGGCGGTGGATTCAATCTACCATGGCGATTTCTGCCATGACGATATCGGGGCGATGGCACTCTGCATGGTGAAGCAAGCATTACGACAGGAGGGTGAAAGTGCATAGGAACAATGCCGGAAACTACGTCACGCTATAGTTCGACTTAAACTACATCATTTTTAACCCCTTCTGTTTCCGTTAATACAGCTTTAGTCTCCTCCACCGTCGCAACACGGTACGTGGAGTGACTGGAATCACAATGACAGCGGAGGAGAATACTAGCTGGTCAGACAATTTAATTTTATCAAGCATATACGCTGGCGAAGTTACGTAATAATCGGATTAACTACCATAGCAATAGGTGAAAACAATTTTTGAATATACCGCGCTGCACTGATACTTTCACGCGGTACCTCTGCATTGAACCGTATCATGGTAATCACTCGCACCTGTAAGATTAGTATGTTTGAAAAGACCAGTATTGTATTCAATCTATGATTGCAGATATCCACAGGTGATTAGTTCAACCTGCTTGTAGTGCAGCGCGATATGTTCAAAATTGTTTTCACCTATTGCTATGGTAGTTAATCCGATTTATTACGTAACTTCGCCAGCGTATAATACCTGAACAATCACCGTCATTTGATCGATTTACTACAGAATATATTGTATACACATAATATAATTTTAAAATTGTAAACCTGTTAACTTATATACTTGTGTACTAAAGTATAAGGACACGTAAATAAAATCATGTTAGAAGACAAAATGGCCGCTAATCCGCCTATTGTCTAGACTTGAACTACATCTTCCGGTTTGTTACGTAATACTAGGATGCCCATGGTTGATTACGATGACCTAATAACAATTAAAGTCAGGCAAATAAACTACACTACGATCAGGTAGGCCACATCTCTCGCACCTCTGGTTAAGCAAAGACAATTCTTCAGGGAACAGTAGTCATAGGTAGTGAATGGTTCAAGAAGAAGAGGAAGACAGGAAAGGAGATGGGAAGAAAACATAGTTACCAGAATGGACTGACCTGAACTTTGCTACATCACATAATGTTGTGGAAACAGGAAAAGACGGAGAGTGTGATCAAAATGTCATCAGTGGCGTAGCGTCATAGGGGCACGGGTGGTGGGGTGGGGGTGTTCACGTGCCCCCCAATCGATTGCAAAATTTAGAAAATTGGAAAATAGCTGTTAGCAGTAAGAAAATTGAGATCCTTTTCAATGGCGTATCTTGAATAACCATTAACCGGGCGTACCGTTATGGACTGGAGATGACGCTCTTCACTCCACACACAACATCCCCGATCAGCGGTGTGTCTAGATCAGCAGTCTGAGGGGGATTTGAGCAAAATGTTGACACTGTTATAAAATTTCAGAATGCAAAAGCCGAAAATTTGTGAAATGGCCTGAGACGATTATACATATTCCTCGGCCCAAATAAGATCCGTTAGATCCAAAAATGTCACCGTCGTCGTTTCTATTTAAGCAGTGGCCAATTCCAGAAAATAGGTGCTCACCCCCCCCCCTGTAAATATTCCAAAAAACAAAAATCTGGTTTTCCGGGTTTGCTTCCTGAAAATGACTTGAATTTCAATTGCCAACGCTACTGGGAAAAAGCTTGGAAATGCAATAAATGTAAATAAAAAACAAACAAAAAAAAACCACAGAATTGTCCAAATGATCCTTCCAAATTTGGATTTTTGATAATGAACTACTGGTCAAAAAGTCACGGAAATCCGAACTCTTCTATAGGGATGAGCATCTATTTTGGAATAGCCCAATGTCATGCATAACTCGGCACATAGCCAATTTCCTAGTCCTGTTTCTAAGTCAAAAGGCAACATAATGCTTTATTATTAAAGGCAGAAATTACGGGTTGTTTTTACTTTGAAAAGCCAACTGATTGCGAACCATTCATACACCACATAGGCTACTTTAATACCAAATAAAAACGCACATAGTATCTCTTATGTTATTTTATTGTATATACTGCCTTAAGTGGGCTTAATTGAAAAATAACTACCTCTTAAAGCACAAAAAGGCATATATCAATACTCCAAAGGTTTCCGGATTCCCCCTGAAATCTGCAATCCCCTTTTGTAAATAACACACGAACCCTTTACGACGGGACTTGTATAATACTAATCATGGAGGAAATAGATAGTCTGTGGTACTATAATAGAGGGTATGCAATACGACGTCACTCATGACATTGATGACAGAGTCATCCTCATTTAAATATAAACTCGTGTCCTCCATAAGGTACCACGGAAAATTCGCATGATAATACAATAAAACGTGTGATAGGTATGAATAGTTGTGGAATCGATCTAGAGACCTGTCCCTCTGTCATCTTAGAAGTTATCTTAGAACTGTCCTCCAGCATGGCTGCCATTTCAATTGGTATACCGTTCCAGTTGGTTTATTGCATATACTCTATACTTTGATCAGCTCGTAATCGGCGGGTCTTATAACATCGCGAATTAATATCGATATAAATTCCTCGACAAAAGTTTGGAAATTTATTTCAAGCATCTATATCTCAGAGTATTTGCGACTTATTACACAGCCGTGACGTTAGTCACGGCTGTGTCTTTTTTCTTACAGGTTCTTTCTTTCTTCTTTACACAGCCGTGACGTTAGTCACGGCTGTGTCTTTTTTCTTACAGGTTCTTACACAGCCGTGACGTTAGTCACGGCTGTGTCTTTTTTCTTACAGGTTCTTCTTTCTTTCTTCTTCTTTCTGTCAACCATTACATTTGCTCTAGCACTCACATGCTTACATCGATTTTGACCTAACTTGGTCACAATGATCATTGACCGTGCCCCTATATGTCACATGAAACTCGTGGGGTCAAAGGTCACGCAGGGGTCATAGGGGTCAAAAACGTGATTTCAACTCAAAATGCATCTTCTCCTACAAATTACATAGGACAGTGACGCCACTTGCACACATGCATTGTAATTACCCAGTGTCTATAGGGTGTACACAGATTTGGGGTCAAAGGTCATTAAGGGGTCACTTCCGGTTTAAAACGAAATACCTTCAAATATTTTTATTAGCTAAGGAAAACATAGGAGAGTGATGGTATGTTCACACATGAATTGTGTTTACCCAATGTATATATGGTATTTTTTTATTTGGGGTCAAAGGTCATTAAGGGGTCATTTCCGGTATAAAACGAAATACCTTTAAAATGCATTTTCTCCCACATATTACGTAGGACAGTGATGCCACTTGCACACGTGCATTGTTATTACCCAGTGTCTATGGGGTGTACACAGATTTGGGGTCAAAGGTCATTAAGGGGTCACTTCCGGTCTGAGACAAAAACCTTCAAAATGCCCCTTCTGCCGCAAATAACATGGCAAAGTGATGCCACGTGCACACATACATTGACATTATCCAATGTCTATTGGGTTTTCATATATTTTGGGGTCAAAGGTCATTAAGGGGTTACAACACGGCTGTGTTCGTGGGTTAGACCACAGCTAAGTCTAGTTCTTCTTTCTTCTTTCTTTCTTCTTTCTGTCAACCATTACATTTACTCTAGCACTCACATGCTTACATCGATTTTAACCTAACTTGGTCACAATGATCATTGACCATGCCCCTACATGTCACATGAAACTCGTGGGGTCAAATGTCACGCAGGGGTCACAGGGGTCAAAAACGTGATTTCAACTAAAAATGCATCTTCTCCCACAACTTACGTAGGACAGCAACCCCACTTGCACACATGTATTGCTATTACCCAGTGTCTATGTGGTGTACACAGATTTGGGGTCAAAGGTCATTAAGGGGTCACTTCCGGTATAACACGAAAAACATTCAAAAAATTTTATTAGCTAAATAAAACATAGCACAGTAACGGTATGTTCACATATGATCTGCAGTCACCTAATGTATATGC
This sequence comes from Amphiura filiformis, assembly GCF_039555335.1. Taxonomy (NCBI): domain Eukaryota; kingdom Metazoa; phylum Echinodermata; class Ophiuroidea; order Amphilepidida; family Amphiuridae; genus Amphiura; species Amphiura filiformis. The sequence goes on from NC_092638.1 coordinate 12,432,503, forward strand.
GGTATTTTTTTATTTGGGGTCAAAGCTCATTAAAGGGTCACTTCCGGTATAAAAAGAAATACCTTTAAAATGCATCTTCTTCCACAGATTCTGTAGGACAGAGACGCCACTTGCACACATGCATTGTTATTACCCAGTGTCTATGGGGTGTACACAGATTTGGGGTCAAAGGTCATTAAGGGGTCACTTCCGGTATAAAACGAAAACCTTCAAAATTTTTTATTTGCTAAGAAAAACATAGGACAGTAACGGTATGTTCACATATGAATTGTGGTTACCCAGTTTATATGTGGTATTATTTTATTTGGGGTCAAAGGTCATTAAGGGGTCACTTCCGATATAAAACGAAATACCTTTAAAATGATTCTCTTTCCACAAATTACGTAGGACAGTGACGCCACTTGCACACATGCATTGTTATAACACAGTGTCTATATGGTGTACACACATTTGGGGTCAATGGTCAGTAAGGGGTCACTTCCGGTATAAAACGATATACCTTCAAAATGCCTCTTCTGCCACAAAAAGCATAGCAAAGTGATGCCACGTGGACACGTGCATTGACATTAGCCAATGTCTATGGGGTTTTCATATATTTTGGGGTCAAATGTGATTAAGGGGTCACCACACGGCTGTGTTCGTGGTCTTAGACCACAGCTAAGTCTAGTTCTTCTTTCTTCTTCTGTCAACCATTACATTTGCTCTAGCACTCACATGCTTACATCGATTTTATAATAACTTGGTCACAATGATCATTGACCATGCCCCTACATGTCACATGAAACTTGTGGGGTCAAAGGTCACGCAGGGGTCACAGGGGTCAAAAACGTGATTTCAACTAAAATGCATCTTTTCCCACAACTTACGTAGGACAGCGACCCTACTTGCACACATGCATTGTTATTACCCAGTGTCTATGTGGTGTACACAGATTTGGGGTCAAAGGTCATTAAGGGGTCACTTCCGGTATAAAACGAAAAACCTTCAAAAATTTGTATTAGCTAAGTAAAACATAGCACAGTAACGGTATGTTCACATATGATCTGCAGTCACCCAATGTACATGTGGTATTTTTTTTTTATTTGGGGTCAAAGCTCATTAAGGGGTCACTTCCGGTATAAAAAGAAATGCCTTTAAAATGCATCTTCTTCCACAAATTATGTGGGACAGAGATGCCACTTGCACACATGCATTGTTATTACTCAGTGTCTATGGGGTGTACACAGATTTGGGGTCAAAGGTCATTAAGGGGTCACTTCCGGTATAAAACGAAATACCTTCAAAATTTTTTATTAGATAAGTAAAACATGGGACAGTAACGGTATGTTCACACATGATCTGCAGTCACCCAATGTATATGTGGTATTTTTTATTTGGGGTCAAATCTCATTAAGGGGTCACTTCCGGTATAAAACGAAATACCTTTAAAATGCATCTTCTTCCACAGATTCTGTAGGACAGTGACGCCACTTGCACACATGCATTGTTATTATCCAGTGTCTATGGGGTGTACACAGATTTGGGGTCAAAGGTCATTAAGGGGTCACTTCCGGTATAAAACGAAAATCTTGAAAATGCTTCTTCTTCTTCTACTAATTACGTTGGACAGTGACGCCACTTGCACACATGCATTGTTATAACACAGTGTCTATATGGTGTACATACATTTGGGGTCAAAGGTCAGTAAGGGGTTACTTCCGGTATAAAACGATATACCTTCAAAATATCCCTTCTGCCACAAACAGCATAGCAAAGTGATGCCACGTGGACATGTGCATTGACATTAACCGATGTCTATGGGGTTTTCATATATTTTGGGGTCAAAGGTGATTAAGAGGTCACAACACGGCTGTGTTCGTGGTCTTAGACCACAGCTAAGTCTAGTTCTTATTGTGTTTCATATCAATGGATAGCTACGTTATTTCCCTTTACGATGACACCACATTTGACACAATCACTTTGTTCACGGCTGAGCATGGAGGTAGTAGAGAAGGAGAAAGCTCGCACACATTCTATTGTACAATCATAATTGCCGCCCTTTGAGGTTTCCAGATCAACGTTTTGATTATGTAACACGATTATCACTTATAATCTTTTGTGTTGTATACATGCATGGTCGCACACTTGTGTGCGCTGTAAATATGATGAAACAGCATAAGTCATTCTAACTTGATGAAAATGATGCACATTATGCGTTACATCTCTTTTATTGGCTAGTTTAAAAGAGGGCTCAGGATGCGGTTTATTTTGAAACCTCGGGGGAGGAACAATTGTTAAAGTTTTGGGTAAACAAATAAAATCGGACCAACCTGGGCAGTACCGGGCAACACTGAGATACATCTCGTTTGATGGGAGTATAATTCAACTCATCAATGCGCAATTTATTTTAATAAGATCTTCGTATTTTTAAAACAGTGGTTAAAACAATTTTACCCGTCCTTAAAATGTGTGTGAACTGCACTATTCCATAATAAACTGTTTAGAAACATTCTGGAACAACATGTTTCAACATATTAATCGTAAAAAACATCATATATTAAATGAAATATGAATATTCAAGTTCAACAGCCAAATAAATGTATGCGCATCCATAATACATGTTTTGCGCATACGTGATTTACTTGTTACTAAATATGAACCCCCCATGAGACGGAGTCATTCCAGAAATTATCGGCGATGATCATTAGATCAAAGGTATATCTGTCTCTATTGTGTATACAATAGGATTCACGTAATGAGCTTAACGCGAGCTCACTCCTTCTCTACTACCTTCATGGGCTGAGTACACGTCTTGTGAATGTGGTCTCAAACAAAATGTTCCAAATTGACCATTATTCTGTGCTCAAATAACATTAGTCACTAACCTCAATAGCAGGTGGAAAAAACATACGCAGCCACAACAGCCAGGTACCTCCTCCTCATGCTGCTCACCAACCTGGTCACATGTTGCTGTGTAATGTCATTTCATTCTTCAACCAGGATTCGTCGCAGGTTATTCAATGTGTTTGCATTGGCTACTCTGTCATGCACAGCACGACTAAGCTAGTCTCACAAGTTTTCAATCGGATTGAGGTCCCGGGATTGAGGTCTGGGCTGCAGGGCATTCCATTCTCTCTACTTCCATTCTGTAGGTAGTCGTTGACTTGTAGGAGCGAGCGTTGTCATCTTGGAGGATTACATTAGGTCCCAGATTGTGGAGATAAGGGATAGCAGCATGCTGCACAGAATAATGGTCAATTTGGGCTATTCGGTTTGAGACCCCACTACATTCACAAGACGTGTACTCAGGCGTAAAAAGGATGATTGTTTCAAAAGTGGTGTCATTGTAAAAGGGAATAAAGTAGCTATCCGTTGATTTATTTGCAACACGATATGAACATGTCACAAATAATCTTTATTAATATTTTATTTTATAGAATTGTCTAGTTACATTTAGTTATAAGTATAACAAATTATTAATTGATATCCCATACTCTATCTACTTTATTTAACACACAAATTATAGACGAGGCAGATCAACTATATCACTCTTAAGTTGGGTATACTTTTCGACGTAGTGGTAAAAGCCTAATAATTGCCGCTGATCAAAGTGTAATAATACTAGGATCTCAAACATGCTCATCCACCAGGACAGAGTTCTTTAGCCCTAATAATGTCTATAATTGCCCAGCAAACATTGCAGTGGGTCAATGCTGGACTTTGCCATTGATAGTGAGTCAATTTTTGTTCATGGTGCAATGAGAATAGACAAAAGGTGTTTACTTTAAAATCAGTGTTGCAGTAAAAGAGACTTGTCATATTTTGATTTATTTTCATAATACGGCGCTGACGTCGGCAACAAACAGATAAATAGTGCCAATCCGTGCCATTTGCAATGAAAATGTGTTATCATCTTTCATACTATTGTTTACGAGGGAAACGAGACTTTGTTAAACTTTGAACCGTTGTCATAATATTGGCACGTCTGTACCTTGTGATTTTTTATATCAAATAGTACCAAAAGAATTGACTGTGTCTTATCTGAAATAATTTCTAATTTGCTAGTCATAAACGCAGGTGATACTCCTGTCCATGAATTCGTTTGAGATTATTTCCTATTGGCAACAGTTAATGTGAAATGGTGCCATATGATAGCAACATTATTTCCTTAATTTTACTTCGTTTGCCTCTTTTATCTTTATATCGAATCGATATCAACTTGGTCAATAGAACCACTGACACAAGGTTGTTATCGACTAAGTCGTACATAGAAATGGGTCAAAGGTATAATATAATAATGTAGAGGTATAGTACAAGTCATGTTGAGAGCATTCTCAAAATATTTCTGCAATTGATCAAAGGAACCGCTTGCCTAAGCTTTGTAATGCAGGTATAGCATTTTCAAAAAAGGTCACGTATGTGTTATTAGGATCACTTTTTGAAAATCTTCTAAATGCTACTCTATAATATACATTTATGATATCATTGAACTTGGTCAGAAGTTATATCCAGCCCGGTTGGGGTCAATGGTCGAATAAAAGTCAGTGGCGGGAATGTTACCGACGAACACTTTAAAATTGATCTGAAGAATTATTAATGTAGATTGAGTGTTATATATTATAGACAGTGGCTGGGTCAAAGATCATATGTAGGTACTTTTTCAAAATTACTAGTACCTACCCAGCAAACATAAAACGTTTTCGACATCATTCGCAAAAGGTTATAAAAGGTTGCCAGAAAACGTTTAAATGTCGGGTTATATAAAGGGTATACAGGGTGTCCCAGAAAAAATTACCGAGCAAATAAAATTGAACGTAAGTCGAGAAATAGACATTAGAATCAACAAATTTAAAATGTATCGTATAGCTTATTTTGTTGTGCATCACATACGAAAATTTGATTTGACTCGGTTGACTGGTTGCGAAGAAATGAACGATTACATAATGTGTGCATCAATTCAGTTCATTCCAAGTTTGATCAACAGACGCTTTTTTCATACTCGCTCACCGCTGCCTAAAGTGTGTGTATCTCATTAAATTTAGTCCATATAATCTATCTTATAATCGGACGGTGTTATGTCATCCATGCTTTCACTGAAGATGAATAACAGTTTGTCCGTAAAACTATGATTTCTGCAATTGAAAGCTTTTCAACTTCAATAATTATTCTTCATGTTGTGCAAATGTGTTATATTTTAACTTTCCAAAGAACATTTCAGACAAGAATAACAATGATCAAGAGCTTACAACTTTACGTGTGATTTTTGAAACCAGCATCATTACTGTCAAAGTTTTAAAAGATTTAAATTTTGTATTACAATTTCTTGGAAATATAATAAAAACATTTATGTGTGTGAGACATTGTTTATGCAATAATTCTTTATGCAACATTAACGAAAAATAAATATTTACAAGAATCGAGCATCATCTTACATGCAAGCTTTCATTTTCAATATCGTGCAGGTTTTCAAATTTGAACAAAACCTAATTAAATGTTTTGCAAGAAACAGATTGTTTAAAAAGAACGAGGATTTCACAGAAGAAAATATGAAGCCCATTGACAGTTAACAACTAGTGTGCATTATGTTGAATGATCTTTCTTTCAAACTTGGAATGAAGTGAATTGACACATGCGTTATGTAATCGCTAATTTCTTCGCGATCAGTCAACCGATTCCAGCGAAATTAGCATATGAGATGCAGAATTAGATGGGCTACATGCTGATGTTTAGGTTTTTGGATTCTGATGTCTATTTCTCGACTTACGATCAAATGTGTTGGCCCGGTAATTTTTTCTGGGACACCCTGTATTAAGAGTATAAAACGGTTTCATAACCTTAAAAAACATTTTTTGATAATCTACTGCTCAGCAAACAAAACTGTTTTACAGAAAACGTTTAAATGTCGGTTATATAAAGGGTATAAAAACGTTTTGATAACATTCCAAAAACATTCTTGAAAACTTGATACAAAACATTCTAAACAGAATGTTATTTTGGGGTTGATAAAATATTTTGCGAAAAATGTTTGCCCACAATATTTGCAATAACGTTTTAAAAACGTTTTCATGACCTTTATATAACCCGACATTTAAATGTTATTAAAATGTTTTGAAAAAACCATTTTAAGAATATTTCTGTGATTGCTGGGTTCAAATATTTTAACATAATGTTATTTAAGTATTGACAAAATATTTGGCAAAAATGTTTGCAAAAATAGTTTACAATAACATTTTTGAAAACATTTAAAAATATTGTTGTAGTGTGTTTTCATACAAAACGTTTTAAAACGTTATCATGACCTTTATATAACCCGACATTTTAATGTTATTAAAACGTTTTTACCTAAACCAAAAGCCAAAATATAACTTATTTAAAACGTTTTTAAAACGTTTTTGTGTTTGCTGGGTAATTACTATAAAAAATGCTGAGAGTTACAATTTATTTATAAGTAATGTGTTTTTTTGTTTCATTTCTCTTTTTTTCTTTTTTTTTCGTTTCTTTGTTTGTTATTGCAATGAGTGAGGTCAAATATGGCCGTTAACATATCCGCCAATCATGTTATTGGCTGAGAAGATGGAAGTATCAAAGGCAGAGAGCAAAACAGAAACAAAGGACACATAAAAGAAGCCATTTTGGATCTGGAAAAGGGGGCCAACACACTAAACCGAGATGAAAGAAATCACTTCCTGTCGCATGTCTAGCTCCTTAAGTCCAAGACATCGCCGCCAACGTCAAGCTCCAACAGCAATCAGACGAGGAGGATTATTGGGAAATTTGGTCAACCAAATTGAGAAAGTGCTACGATGTAACACGAAACGTCAATGTAGGTATGCTTAAGGTTAAATAAAATGGATTTTCAAGGCTTGATTCCAGAGGGGCGTAAGTTAATAATAGAAACAGCCATGCAGAAAAGATGAATTCAAGCGTATATACTTGGTGTATCAATCTACATGCACAATGACCACGAATCTATGAAACCATGACACTGACGGTCATCCTATGTTGCAGGGATATGGAGGGAGGGGGCGACCATAGAGGCTGGGGGCAGCCGGTTTTCTGCAATTTTTCTATGGTATTTTATAAATTTTAAATTTTTTATCCTTAGATGATATCTGTCGTGAATAATAAAAAAAACCGGCAATAACAATCAATCACTGCAGTCAGAAAGAAAGACACGAACAAGAAAGAAGACAGAAAAAGATAATAAAGTAAGAAAAAAAATAGAAAATAATAGAATTGGACCACACAGGGACTCGAACCCGTACTAGTTGACCAGGTCAAAACATATGTGACCTGGCATCACAAAATGAGAGGAAAGTTGCATAAAATAAATATTAAGTTATTGGTAAATTCAAAAACTACAAGTGTTCAGCTTTAAAATGATACCTCAACCATCTCAATGGGACATTCCTAAGTGAAGTTACACATGTTTGAAGTTGACCATCTCCGAATTGGTAGTTTTGAGAAAATAGGCTTTAAATTTAGGAAGCATATCAAGTGCTTAACACATGCAATAATGTGTGTGTACTATGCAGGACATGATTAATGTTCCATAGCAACCAATATGAAGCCCTTATCCGATTAACTTCAAACTTTGCAGAGACAAAGAATAAACACTATACAACAACATACTTGAAGTTCAACTTTGTATTATAATGTTTCGCATATATAATGAGCACTTAATTTGCATATCTAATTAGTGGACGAATATCTGATAAATTAAAGCACACAGTAAATGGCAGGCAATACCTTACCTTACCAACTACATGTACATGTAGAACTGACTAAAAGTCTTTGACACATGTAATTACAAATGATAACAATAATGTACATATCTACAACAACATACATGTATTTTCATGTTTTGCATATATAATGAGCAGTTAATTAATGTACATTAATTAGTGTAAGAATAGGCCTACTAAGAAATAAAAGCACACAGTGAATGGCAGGCACGACTTTCACAACAGTAACTGACTAAAAATCTTTGACATGTGTAGGCTCTTCACAATTACAAATGATAACTATAATGTATACACATGTTCAGGGATAATAATTTTCCGAAAATTACAAGAATTCCGGAAACTCGGCAAAAAAAAAAAAAATCCGGAAATGTAAAACATTTTTTATTTTTTTAATTTTTTTTTTTTTGCATTTCCGGAATTGAAGATGATGATATTTTGATATTAATTTGTAATTAAAATTTCCGGAATTCTGGTAATTTGCGGAAAATTATCATGTGTCGGTGTAAGTTGTTCAAGACTGGTGCTTCCAAGACCCAAGAGTAAAACCAAGACCGTTAATGCCGTCTTGATTTAGCAAAACAAAATAATCATTAATTTGCTGTTATTCCATGTTAAGTTAGTTGTTCCTTTCACAATTTGATTCATTTATTAACTTGTACATCAAATCATATTCATATCTCTTAACAAAATCATCCCATTTTCATCTGTTGTTTTAAAGTTTACTGTTGAGACAACATTTCGTGCTTCCCAGCCGAAGAAAGGTGCTTGCTTTTCTGTAAATTTGTGACAGTAACACAAACAGTTGTGAATTTACAGAAGGCCCCGAGCACAAGAAATGGTCTCGCCAATAACCAACAAAGGGGCCGAAACTGGAAACCGGAGGTAATGAATGTTGAAAGAGTAGCTCATAATTATTTTGTTAAGGCTGAAAGCATGTTAATGCCAGGTTAAAATTTTAAAACGCAAGCGTAACTTTGAAGTCACCTGGCCGACTTCCGCCTTTTACTCCAATTTCCAGTCCTGGGGAATTATTTTGATTCCTCTGTTTACAATTAAATCATGTTATTTTTTGTTATTACATGCTGTATTCATAATTTAAAGTGATTGATTTAGATTTAGTCAACTACAAAAGTTGAGATTGTGAGGCAACTGCTTCAAATGCCACATTTATAATAATTTACTACAAATGCCACATTACATAATTTACTACAAGAGAGACTCAGTGGACCTGGAATTTTGTTGGCTACTACTACTAAATCACATGTATTTCCGGTACATGTACACATGTATAGCAACTTATGACATTAATCAAAAGTGGCTGGCAAATTGTTTGATTAAAAGAATAACAATACAAATAAATTGAGATTTTTTTTTCATTTATGATTTTGATTTGAATAGTCACATCTTGCTACAGATAAATATTAAGTAATTTATGGCCAAGCTCGAACATACATTGTACCTGTTGTGTACAACATGTTGCATACTATACGCGTACGCAATGTGAGACGTATGTATGCTTTCTTTATAGCCGAGCCACTTGCGTTCCGATTGTTCAAACTTGTCCAAGAATGACTTAACTTACCTGTAGTATTTCAAAAGTAAATTAAGAGGTTAGTTTTCCTCAACTGCATCAACATTTTGGATGCCTTAGATCACAGAATAGTCTTTAGTGTTATTACATGTATATCATGTTCAACGTTTAAAAAGTACTTCCTAATCAACAATCTCAGCAACACCGGCTGGTCGTGGGCAGGTAACGTCTCGCTTAGCAGCAGAACAAAAAGGACGTATCTGTTTGTAGAGGTAGGACTGACGTGCTGCGCTCAACCCTGGGGCAGGCATTGGGTCTGGCCATCTATGGTCTGGCATGGCTTCTGGTGGTGGTGGTAGCCTATTCTCATCCTTGAGCAGTTGAACCATCTTCTCTTCCGACTCCGCATATTCACGATAAAATGCACAGCCGGGATGATCAGCACTGAACCTGTAGTAAAAAGGGCAAAAACGATACACCTGTTTAAATGAAATGCAATACAGTATAAAATTTGTTTTCTACAGAAAAAGTTGATGAGGTTAACAAGTATTGACTGATTTTTAGTGTTCATGTGTAAACATCTGGGCTTATTAGGGATGAAATTAAAACTCAACCAACGGTTGACTGCCAGTTCCGCCCATTGCTTCATCATCATCATCAGTCGGCTGCGGAGCAGGCGACTATAAGCTTTCTCCAACTGTTGCGATAGAACAATATAAACCGGGCAAAACTGACAGTCAACCACTGGTCGAGTTTTGATTTCATCTCGTACCTTATATGATGCAAGCTCTTGATACCAGGAAGTGGATTGAAGTAATCTGACAGGAACTCTTGCCAGTCGTAGGTTGGTACAAGTACATCACCATTCTCCGTCCCTACCAGACATGGTTTGTTGACGCCCATTGTCGAACTTGCGTGGCACATCTCAACAAGGTCCTCCAAACAGTTAACATGCCAGTTCTTGTAGGACTTTTTCAACAGCCCGAAGCACCAATCTGGTGCAAACTTGGTGTGACCTGCGATGAGGAAATGAAGGTGAATAGCTGTGTGCATCTTGTGAATTGTTCTCCATGCCAGATACCAAAGGGCGTATTTATTTTTATATTGTCCACTGCAATTGTCACAATGTAAGTGCACCGTGGTTTCTCCAAACCCGTGCATGCGAAAAAAGTCATGTACGTAGGAAATGACCGAGTTCGATCCTTTGCTGACCGCCATGCCTTCATCAATAAAGTAAGTCACTTGCTGTGGCACAGCCTCGCAACATACTCCAAATATGCCACACTTTCGGGGGCACATGAAATATATCGGCCCTGCCTGCTGGGGGTCCGAAGGGAAATGAACTTGCTGCGCAAAATCAAAACTATAGTGCATGGTGATTGGGCGGGTATTAGGTGGGTGCTGTCCAAGAGTTTCTTGTGGATCTATTGCTGCCTTAGCATCCTTAACCATTTCCCTGTAAACATCTCGTTCACGGTCCACATGCATGAGGTGTTCACACTGCGCATCGAGTCGTTGCTGCTTCTCTGCATCCCCCATGTTGGCACTGTGGAACACTGATCTGTTATTCCGCTGGCACACCCAACACAGGTCAGTCATTGGACGGCTCGTCAACACAAACGGACATAACTGTCGCCATAGCTTTGAGAATGTTGTCCTCTTTGCAATTCGGAAGGCTTGAAGTCCTGTATGAATGACAAGTACAAACATAAATTAAAATCCAGAAAGCATAATTTTTTTAAAGTTCTAGTTTAAATAAAAAGATTGACCGTCATGACCGACACATCCTAGTTTTTTAGCCTGTTAGTGTTACGGCAAACAAACATGTCTTGTCCTATGCCGAAATAGGCCTTCATTTTTTTAATTAAAATTTTTTTAAAATTTTTTACATGCCTACTTTTTAGGGCTCCACTGATATGGCATTTGTTTACCGATCCGATATCTGATATCCATTTGGGGGGGGCACTTTTTGCAATTTCCACCTTTAAATGCAAACATAAACTTAATAAATTTCAAACAAAATAAAAATAGGCCTACCATTAGCTTGTCTCGTTCGGTTTATGCTTTCAAGATCCCTCTTGTAGAGACGCCAGATAGATGACTTGCTTTCTCTGAATGGTAAAAGACGAATTCGTGCATCATTCTGATTAACCCACTTCAATCGGCCTGGTACTACAAGGGCATTCCTCTCTGCGAAGTTAGTGATGAATGTCACAGCTCTCTTCACGTCCTGTACAGATAAGGAGTTGGTCCGTCATGGTCACATCCCGATTTATCTCACTTTTGACTACTTATCAGTTATCTGGAGTCAATTAATACTCATATCAATTACATTTCAAGAGGTGATGGTAAAATAATCACGTTTGCGAAAACTACCGCGGTGCAGATCGATATCGAGGCTGAGATTATTCGACACTCGTCGTACCAGTCAAATCGGAATATCGTCCATCCCTAAGAGGCAATTCTTACGCATATAAGAAATGATATGGTGAGATTTCATTGGCCGAAGATGAATACGCGTAAGATGATAGGTTGTTTGGGGTTTAAATATGGGTTCTTTATATATGATTCGTCAATTTAAGCATCCCGCTAGATTCTAAGACGTATAAAATGCGATCTTACACGCATAAGATGCAATCTTACACGTGTAAGATGCCATCTTACACGTGTAAGGGTACATGTATAATCCTACACGTTTTTTGGTCCACTTGGCCATTTATATTTCTTAGTGTAACCTTAAGGGGTTGTTTGGAATGACAGGTGAGTCAGGGGTCAAAAACAAAATTTTTACCTTTTTGACCTCAGCACATGTGTATGTATGATCTGCCATACAAAAAATTAAAAAAACAATACCTCAAAGTATCATTTTTTAATGTTTTTAGTCATAATCACGCTTTTCTACAAATTTCATCTGTTTGTACCGGGGGCGTGTCTGTTGCCAGGTAGGCCTACATGACAGCATAGATACACGTTACAACCTTGAATAATAATACAGAATTGTGACGTTATATTCTTCTTAACCTATCTTAGAACTGCCTATTATTTCAATTGTTATACTGTTCTGGTTGGTTTATTGCATATACTGTATAGAATTTATGCAATATGACGTCGAGCATGACAGAGTCATCTTCATTCAAACATGGAAGAAAGAGATGAGAAGGAACCACAACGACTTCGATCGACCAAGTTTTAATCCGCTTATCTATTGACGCATGAAAAGAAAAGCTACCAATGGTACTTACTTTCATGTATGATCCATTTACCGCGATCGATGCTTGGCGAAATCATTACTGGAAAAACTATAACAAACCCATCCAAGAACAAACAAACGCTACCCAGAAGTAAGATTATGGAATTTCACTGATGCTCTGAACATGTATAGTAGCTTTGTTTTGGGATCTACAGTCAAACTGTTTTCTTGATCGTGTTGTGTAGAAAATGTCCTTTAACACATCGAAAAGGTCATCAAAATCGGCCGTTTTTTGCTGAGTTTCATCTTTAGCAAATAAGGTAAGATTTTGGTGACTTTTTCGATGAAAAATTGATGCAAAATTAATATTCTTAAATAATGCACAATGTTCCGGTTGAGTCCGGTACATGAAACCTGATTAATTTAATAGTTTATATGTGTATAATCGTAACTAGCTAACTCGTTTCAGTGCCAGAGACTGCCAACTCTGAGACCGATGATCACGTCACCAGAGAAAATCCTATAGACGAATCCAAGTAGCCAAGTCATGGTCAGGATTTGGTCGGACATCTTTGGGTAGCCGCTAGCACCAACCTGATGTTTTGAGCGTCCAATTGTGCAAATAAAATCCGCCTAACACCTAGAGAAGATGCAAGGACGAGGAGGGTTAATAGAATAATAGCTAATAATATATATAATGGAGATAATTCCGCAGGTAATCCCGTCGCATCTATTCATACATATAGTCCTTTTGTTCGCAAGTACGTCAATGCATAGATACCGCGTATAGTTAATCCGATTATTAATATGTCACTTCAACAACGAATAGACCATGCTGTGTGTTTTGTCGAAGGGAACTGTATTGTGTTATTCTTTTGTCTACCTGTGTTTTCGCGAAAGGTGTAAAACGGGTGATGGAATGCAGTTTAAAATTTCTGCCAAGGCCGAATAATTTCACATTTTGAGTGCATTGTAGCCGACGGCTACCCAACTAAAGGCTGCTAGTCAGGTGTAGGAATGCGTGAATTTAGATTCGTCTATAGAGTGCTTGCACGGAAGGTCATTAGTTCAAATCATCCTTCAGACACGCTCCAGAAGACATGCAAATACATGGAGTACAATACCAATCACCTATTTAACGCGGGGTATTGATCAAAGTAAATCCTCATGAATAACAATGTCAATTAAATGTCGGTAAAGGGAGTGGACAAAGTGAATGCGTTCGTTGTGGTTCCTTCTTATCTCTTTCTTCCATGATTCAAATAAAATTCAGGTACCCGTAAGGTACCACGGAGCAATTCGCACGATAATACAATAAAACAGATGAAAGGTATGAATGGTTGTGGAATCGAATTGCAGACCTGAACGCATTACGTTTGGGTTTTGGAAAGAACCTTCTGTTAAATCATGCATGACTCAATTACAAATCTCTACATCCCTTTCTTCTTGTCTATTGATATTTTGAATAGTGTTTATCTTTCCCTAATAGATAGCGCCCTGATCGATTCTTCCTGCATATCAATATGCTTCATTTACATTACATTACAGAGATCGGACACTAATCCCTACCATAACAAACCATGTATAGACTCTACATGCAAATACAGGTGATATAACAGGTCTATATTACAGGATTAGATTAGTAAACTATGATCTATTTGCAAGTATTATATTGATTGAGCAGGAAAGATGTGATACTATTTTTTTTGTATAGTAGTCTGGTTGCCGGCGTCAGGTATACATAGAATTTTTTTTTTTATGATGATGACATGTATGATGCAAACTCATAGGTGTTGTGCGTTTGGCAAGTTGGGAGGGGTGGGGGTTCAAAATGACCCCATAGGATTATAAAATCAAAATTTAAATTGCTCAAATACCTCTTTCAAATATATCAAATTATTTACATAAATAAACAAAATAAATAAATAAATAAATAAATAAATAAATAAATAAATAAATAAATAAATAAATAAATAAATAAATAAATAAATAAATAAATAAATAAACGAAAAAATAGAACAAATTGTAGTATAGCATTAAAATCATAAATATCACCATTGCTGGCAGGAGGACTCGAACCAAAGACTGGGAAATAATAACTTGACATTCGCCGCTGACATTCGTACTGCAGGAGCGGAGTTATAACTTGTTAAACTTTGCTCCTTCCGTAAAAGGGTACATTATTTTGGCACTACATTCTCTCTTTTTTTCCACATTGCTGGTATTAAATATCAAATGGTCATAATTGGCGGTCACTTCAAATCATCCCCAACTGAACGAGGTTCAGGAATGTCCTCTCTTGAACAGGATTTAGCCAAAGCAAACAAAGACTTTTAAGGTTTTACTAATGCTGTACATAAGTATAAGCTTATTATCCTCTTCAATAATAGGATTAAAGATTGGTGCTTGACTGGAATTACGTGCTAGTGTCATTGGTTATTGTTAAAAGGCAATAAGGTGTGTAATTGCAATATCTCCTCTGAATAGGAAAGACTCTCTACACCGAACCATGGATGCTGATGGTTCGCAATACTGTTATTAGCTGTTATTTAGGGGAAGGTATCTTCCAACCCCAAATTCAAATGCGGTATAACAATTAAAATAACAGCATGTCTTGGTCTCAATTCAAGATGTGCAATTTGGACACACATGGGTGACCGGACAGCGTTAATCTGCATTTTTGGGAAATCATTTATTGGGGAGTTGTGAGTTAGTTTGCAGAGTTTTGCACGTTTTTAGACGTAACATGATGATGCATGTATGGGTGGGGGCTTGTGTTAGGATGTGGTTACCTCATCATTTCGGCTTAAAATGTTCGGAGTGATGTGTGCTTTGTGTGATAGCACCTGTGCGAAGTTGAGGACTTATTTCATTTATTATTAATTTTCTAATAGACAGACACGTATAGCAGAAACAGTTTCACCTTAATTTACTGGTCTTCCACATGATAGTTATTTATAACAGGAATGTACAACATTTAACACCATAATGTGAAATTCTTGTCAAATTTGAATCTTGAAAGATGATGAAATAATATACGTAATAACATTTAAAGCCGAAATGATGAGGTAAATGAAATAAATAAATAATTAATTAATTAAATTAATTACGTAAATAAATAATTAATTAATTAATTAATTAATTAATTAATTAATTAATTAATTAATTAATTAATTAATTAATTAATTAATTAATTAATTAATTACTAATAAATAAATAATTAATTAATTAATAATAAATAAATAAATAAATAAATAAATAAATAAATAAATAAATAAATAAATAAATAAATAAATAAATAAATAAATAAATACAAATTCATCCATTATCATCTATAAAAACAGCAACTTTATTTGAGTCCAATAAGGTGCCATGGGGCACGTGTAAAATTCACAAATATGTATAAAAAAAGGTTTGGGAAATATCAACGTTAAAATTTCACGTTCAAACGTCGTCACTTTATGCCTTCCAAATAATGTACATTTTCCTGATTTTTGCCCTTAACTGTTGGCATTATTTTCATAAAGTCATTGAGGTTAAATGTTTCAGTTAATTAAACATTCATGCAATATGAAGGTCTTTCTTTTTGTTCACAATTAGGATAAAACTTAATTAATATTCAAGACAGTGGTAAGTTATGGGTTACACGCCGATATTCTGGAGGTCATTAGTCCAAAACCCAGTAATTTTGTTCTATACCCTAAACTTCACTAACTTATAACCTAAGCTTTAATCCTAAACCTAAACCTAGCCCTATAACCCCAAACCTTAACCCATGACTCTCTGAATCCTAACTTTCACTTCTAACTCCTCACCACGCAACCCTTAATACACACACACACACCCCCACCCCACACCTCACACACCGCGTAGCACCCACATCCACACACCCACACGCCATCGACCATGTCGACTTCAAACATATCCCCATATCCCAAAGACCTCACTCTGCTCTAACTGTTGTTTTGTTGCTCCTCCTACTCGTTGGCTGATTTATACTTCAAGTGACAGAAGTCGTGAATTATGGAGGGTTTCATTGAACTTCTACCAGCAAAATATGGAATAATACTAACACAAGACACCAATCGAGATGATGATACCAGCCATAATGGAAGGCTTGTATTTGACCTTTTTATGAATCCAATTTCGTGGCGAGAAGTTATAAAGGTAATGTATATTTCAAAAAATTTGGGTTCAAAAATTCCGTATCAGCTCGTATCATCAATTCCGTAAATATGGCGTTTAGAGGCACAACTTGACAATAAACTGAACTATTTAAACGTAAAGGACGCACTGGATACACATAAATTTGTGTTTCCTTGCTGGCGGAATAGTTGCAAAACTCTTTTTTGTCAAAAAAGTTGGACAATTTATGAATTATGATTGGCAAAATAGCGAAAGGAAATAGACTTTTCCAACCATGTAAAACTACACTGGGTTGTTGACATGGTCGACATACATTAAGGCATATGCATGTTCCTAAAGTAGGAGGTAAGTACTATAATTAATTGTTTAAAGTATTCAACATACCAGCAAAAAGTCATATGGTCATCAGAGTACAGGGACTTTGTGAAATACTGGGTACAAAAAAAAAGTGCATGAGCCGATATGCAACATCAAATATAAAAGCCGATTTACATAATTTCCCATGACCTTACAGAAGTGATCATGCTCAAATATAAAACTATAGAGTTTGGTCCTTGATATGCACCATCAATTGTGTACTTGTGATCAATATTGCTAGGGAAACAATCACAGCAAACATGCCAAAATCCTCCCATTTCTCCTCCATTTACAAACAAATAAACCCATCCCTTAACATCATTTTACCAAATATTCACTTGGATTTGTTTACAATAAATTTTACAAATAATACTAAGAGACATAGATGGAGCACATCGTTGTTATATTTACAAGTACTTATTTATTTAGTCATCTTTAATATTTAGAGCGAATCAGATCAAATATCAATCTATAGGGTGTACCAAGAGGAAGACGTTGATTAATGCATGTACAAAGCTCTCTTATATCAGCGATATTGTTCAGAATGTTTTGGTCTCGCTATATAGTAATGACCGATTTTCCCTATTAGTAGGTATGTCACAGTGGCTGCACAATAATTCTGTCATACTGTGCACGCATACATAACAGTGAATCAAAAAGCGCGCGGATCAAAGTTGGCCAATTTTTGAAAACATACATGTCAAAAACGATTTCCTCGTTATGTTTCATTGATCACAATAATTTGTCTTTTTAATATATGGTAGGTGAAACATTTCCTAAATCACTATCAACTCCGCCGAAATTAAACACTGCCTAGTTTAAGAGTTAAGACCTGTTTTATGAATTTTTTAGATCGTCCATAAATCAATAAATATAGGTCTCTCGAAATAGAGGACCTAGTACCACCGGTCTGAAATACCAGTGTTTGTTATCATGTATTTTTTTCCTTGGACAATGAGTGAAACACTTCCCTATACCAATTGAAAACTCGGTGCACTTAGGCAATTAACTGCAGTTTCTTTATTCAACATCACAGCAGGTTCATATTTGACAAAATCATGCTGTATAAATAAAACATAAATAAAACATTGAAAAAAGTAAAAATTACATATGCCTAATTAACATAAGAATGGCATAAATATATAATTAGATGTAATTAGCTAATTTGCATAATTAATGACTTTTTGTATATTTTTTGTTACCAAATGAAAGAACTTTGTGTACTTATGTGTGCAAAAAAACCGCATCCTCATATCATGTACGGTTCTCTGTTGGCATTATTTTTGCATATTAATTAGCTGGACTTTTAAGCTTTTATTTGTCTGCAGATTGGTCAAAATGGCCAAAATTGTATATTTGGTGGATTTATTACATTTATTCGAGGACAGATTTTTAATCTTGTTTTCTTTAACGAAGTCCGGAAAGATATGCAATTAATCTGTAATACTTAAATCAATGCTACCTTTTCAAGTAAGTGTCCGAATAAGCATTACAAATCCCAAAAATTACCATTTTGCCATTTATAGCAATTTGTGGCAGGTTTTCACCCGATTTCCGGGTATCTTCAAGTTGACGTTACATCACTTTGCATTATCCGATTTCAATTCTGTTTTTTGTTTTTTTTTGCATTCATAACGATGATTCAATTAAAAGCGTCAAATAACATGTTTCTGCTGCGCTTATTTTTGGGGTGATATACCTACTATTAGCACCAGCATATACCAAATAGTATACTTAGGCCTAAGAATAACCAGTCTTGTGACCGGCCAACCAAGGAATGTATGGCTGTCATTCTATAATTAGCTAGTGTCGTAGAGAATTATAGGACAAAAGTATATTATTTAGACTGTCACGCTTGATTTTGCCTAAAGTATCAAAACACCCATTATTATATTCATGTGAACCGAAAAAGTTTCAAGTTCATACCATATTAATTCTTAACGTATTTATATCAATACAATAACATATTCCTATATTTCATAGGGTATCGGTTTAATACAACAAAATATGTTTCCCAGTAATATAGAAGGGCAGAGTCTTAAAGGAAGGTAACCTGATAATATTTGGAAAATTGAATTCTTTAAAACGCACGTATAACATAAAAATGTCATCCCTTTCAAACATTCATGCAAAAAAGAACACGTAAATGTTCCTTGTAAATGTGACTAATTCCTTATGAAATTACTGACATTTATACAGCGTAATACTGGTAGTCTACAGTGTTTTATAATCATGATGATCATGTAATAAATTGATATCAAGTGAGAGATCCTATTTTTCTCATTGTATTTTCAAAGGTATCATAAATAAAAATCCCTTTAAAAAGGGATGCGTCTGGTCCAGAGAGAAGATTGGGTGTGTTGTGGGCATGGAAACAGACTTGAAGAATCAGGAATCAAATACTAGTATAATTATGTACTCTCATGGCGTTTTATTAGTCGACATATAAAAATAAATGTAGTTGGTGGTAATTAAATATAAAAATGATAAGAAAGTTTTGACATCTTGACAATTATAGTGGTATTAGAGATATAAGATGCACTTGAGTTATGCCTGAACAATTATAAAAAAAGACTTGAGTGAAATGTGCAAATTGTATTTGTCTAACTGATTGTATACTGTTTGAATAGTTTAGTAAACTGTTTGAATAGTAATATGCTGGTGGAGCAGCGACAGTGTTTTCTCTAATTTGATAGATACTTTTTGACACCATTGATCACATATGACCTTTAACCAAGGATGACCTCTGATTGATGACCTCTTACCTTGGATGACAATTAATTAATTAATTAATTAATTAATTAATTAATTAATTAATTAATTAATTAATTATTAATTAATTCATTCATTCATTCATTCATTCATTCATTCATTCATTCATTAAATGTATTTATTTATTTATTTATTTATTTATTTATTTATTTATTTATTTAACTGAAAACTCTTTCTTTCTCCATTCATTAAGGGTTAATATATTTAACCAATCCCCGTCACAAAATATGGCCACACAAATTGTTGTGTACTTGAGGGCAACACAACAATATATTTTTTTCACCCAGGCTTCAGCCTGGTGATATTACATTCAGTTTAGACCTTGTCCTTTGAACCCAAATTGGCTACTTTGAAACGAAGTAGCCAAATGCATTTGCTTCGTCCTCATTAAAATTATTTTACAGGATAATGCAGAGTATCTAATGGATCTGCAGGCTACTAAAAACTAACCTCACTCCCCATGACAAAATTCATAAAACTATATTCAGTAGTGCTTGACTTTACCCAGGGAATGGATGGAATATTAACCTCATTCAAGTCCCCATGACAATTATTCGTACAGCTGTTCTGTAGCCTATGAAGTTATTTTTTGACATATAGGGATGATGTTGCAATATGAAAGTTGACCGGTGAATGGCCATGGCCACTAATTCATGAACTTGGCTAGCTGGCTGGCTGGTCTGAGGTCACACTTCTTAAACATCTATGATTTAAATTGCATTGTTGTTCTCATCACAGACTGAATTAGAAGGAACCATTAAACTACTACTATTAAAGTCTGCTATTATAATCGGACACTAAATTAATTGTAAAAAATCCTCCTGCTCCCATCATGCAAGTTATTCCACTTAGACTGTTTGATATAGGCCTACTTTTATTAAAATAATTAAGCATTGATTAAGCATTTGCCAGTGAAACATTCTCACTCACAAAAATCACAGATACTCAACATGAGAATCTGTGCAGTGTTTGACAGAGAAGGTCACTAAATCTGGCCGTCTCAAGTTCATAATTAGTTTTGATTGATCTTCATGTACCAAATCATTTACTTTAAATTGATATCCTAGCTGTGACCTCTGAGCCAAATGTTCTATAGCATAGTAACACCACATGCATTCATATACATTTATATACAAACATATTGGCATAATGGGGATTGATGTTCTCTGACTGCAGTCAGAGGGCTACATGTAGTACCAGTGATGGCTAGTAGTAGCATACAGGTAGTTCATATACTTATTCAGCAATCATAGCTCCGTTGTGGAGTACTAGTTTTTTGGTTGAATCACCACCTTCTTGACTGATCAGAAGACCTGTGTTTTATATAGGCTTACTGCATACACTGCCTACCTCTTTGCAGCTATGTGGAGCCAAGGTGGGGCAGTCCGGGGGGGTTGTGCAGTCATGTGACCTCCGTACGGCCTGGGTATTCCCTTTTAAAGAGATTTTTATTTGGCATAGTTTCATATCGCTGGTCTGTTAATAGTAATATGAGCTCTTGGCTCATATGCATGTGTGGGATGGAGAAAGCTCACTGACATCGACCTAGGCCAGGTACGCATGCTGCCGTCTCTGTCTCAGTATGTCAATTCGTCGGCTGTATTCCATAGTGGCGTATAGTGATTTTTGGTCATTTTTTTGAAAATTGGCACATATGTCTTTAATGATGTTCTCTTTCATTTTTTCTAAGTCTCATCAGTCATAATTAGCTAATTAATTAGTAATTAATTAATTAAATGTGGCGTATAGTTACAAAGTGACATTTTTCGTATTCCATAGTGGCGTATCGACCATACGCCACTTTTTATACACATTTTATAATTATGAAATATCGGCAAAAATGAAAAACATCGTATGTCATAGTGGCGTACGCGTATCGGACCTATACGCCACTATGGAATACGAACGACGAAAAGTAACGCCATAAGGATTACACGGCGACCGAGGTGGCGTACGGTTAACGTAAGGTTAGGGTATTGCGTTTTGTTCGTTTTCCATAGTGACGTATAGTTTTATTGTCAGTTTGCCAGCAATAGTATGTATTTATTTATTTTGAAAAATATATAACAATAAAAAATCTATTTAGTTTACTACAGAAATTTCACATCATTTACAAAATATAATGAATGTCTGATTTACACAACTCGATTTTAAATTGGCATTTCTTCAAACCCGATTTTCTCGAAAAGTTGTTTATTCGCGGCGCCCCACAATACGCCACTATGGAATACGGACGACGAATTATCACTGTATGTTTATCTTCAGCTGATTTATAACAGATAACTTCTAGAATGTGTCACTAGAACTCACTGGGGATTTAATTCCGACATTATATCAGCGTCAGGTCCCGTGGGACCAGACGCGAAAAACTGATGAAATTCTTTCAAACGTGGTATACCACACACATACCAAAACAATTCGGTAGTTTTTGATGCTTTCTTCGGGAATATACAGATTTTGAACGCCTAATTTCAATATGCTAATGGGAAAAATATGAGCTTTCACCTGATACCAAAAGTGTGGGATGATGATGCTGTCAATCAGGTTACCCACCTTTAAGATATAAGTTAAAAATAAACTTAATCGTGAGAGTGGCACTTTTGAAGCTACTATCTTAGAAGTGCAGTATTTTCCATTTGGGGATTCAAGTATTGACTGTAATGTTGGATGGGGTATAGGCAGTGGTCTGTGTGTTTTAATTAGTTGGTTACCTTACTAATTATACCCCCCCACACTAATTTCATACTATTATTTTTTCTGAATAGAATCCATAATTGTTTTTGATCCCTTAAAGGCCGCTCCAAATATCTGGAAAACACATGAAGCTGTGTAATTTTTTGTAGTATAGAGGTGAACATTGACTTGATTATATTTTAAGCCTACTTAATTGGGTTGCCCTTGTAAGTTTGCCTGGTCAACTGGACGGGTCTTTAACTATTCGTTTTGATGCGATTTATTGTTCATTTTGATTAGGTATATGTGACCGTCCACGGCGAATGAGCCGTAAATTCCTCCCACGGTCAATTTTGTTTTATTACGTGTTTAAAAAAAAAACATCATAAACTAAAGAATGGTATATCATTTGACTTCAAACGATATCCAGAAGCGGAGTTATGCTTAGTTAAACTTTGCTCCTTCAACAAAATTATAGCTTTTTTCGTTTCTATGTGTGTCTCTTTTTCCACATTGCTGGCAATAAATATCAAACAATCATAATTGGCGGTCATTTCAAATCATCCCCAAGTCAACGAGGTTTAAGAAGGTTCTCTCATTGTTAATTGTTGGTTATGCATACCTATACAAATAACCCACCACTTGAAAAGGATTTAGCACAAGCAAACAAAGACCAGAGCTATTAAAAGTTCTATAGCCATCTAAGGTAGAAGCTTATTATCCACTTCAATAATAGGATTATTGATTGGTGTTGTGACTATCAAAATAAGACAGATGTCGCGCCAGCTTAAGTGACCGATGAATACGACCTTCGTACACATTTTACACCATAACTCAGAATACAATTTAGGGAATTTACGGCTCGTTTGTGCTGTCGGGTCACATATTATAAATTTGAACTGACAATCTTATCAAAATGAATAGTTTCGGTTTTATGTTCTATGTCTATGAATTGAAATGATCCCCAAACGTTTGACAAGATTATTTAAATAGGTTCTATTATATCCCCCTCGGCAGGGATCAGGTATTCAATTTTGTTAGTCATTATTGATAAGAACCTATTCATTTTGACAAGAACCTAATTAATTTTCAAACGACAAGGCAATTTTATCAAAATCGATGAGGTTTTTGTAATTTTTATGAGAATATCCGATTAATTTTGAAGAGAAATCTGTTCATATTCCATCCAAATTAGACAAGTTTCTATTCAAATATGAGTATATCGTTTTAAGAGTGCACTTTTTACATTACAATACAAATAGTTTTTCATTTTACCCATATTATAAACATTTTAAATATTGACCTTGCTAACAAATATATGAATGCGAATTAGTGAAATTTTCTCAGGTTGTTTTGTTGTAAATATGAATAAAATAATCTGAATTACATCATGATCAGTATCTTAATATCTTAATATCCCGGGGCCACTCAAATACGACAGTGTGTACATGGTGACCAAACTTTTTTCAAACACCCCCTAAACGAGTTTTACCCTACCAGCAAATTTAGCCCCTTCATAAGGTAATTTAATATAGAATTTACACCCTAATGAGTTTTAGGCAAGTAAAAATGCAACAAATGTCCCCTTTTTGAACTCATAATTTACCAAAACTTTGAAAATGTACCCTAAACAAGTTGTTTAGTTTCAGAAAACTACCCTTATTCGTGAAAATCAGTGTTTTTTAGACCCTTAATGCGTCACGCGCGTAACTTGCCTTGACTAAAAAAACACCTCTTTTTACTTGGTTTTTTTGGTCACGCATGTGACAGACCATTGATGTGAGTGCCCCCCGGGCTCTATATTCATTGAACAGAGAACAGGGTTACTCGTTTCACGGCGAGGTATTGCAGTGGTTACAACATTTTCACGGTAAGCTTTAACCACTGTGTGCGTGATGATTTCATCACAGACCCTGTCATTTGTCACTCCCATTGTGGCATGTACACCATCCGCGATAATCAACTTTTGAAAAGCGCCCTAAGCAAGGATTTAACCCTTGGCTAAAATGATATCCTAAACAATATTTCATGTTTTTGACACCCTAAACACGAAACGCGCGTATCGTGCAAACCCACGAAAAACTACCCTTTATACGCGTTTTTATTATCGCGGATGGCGTACAGGTCACAATGGGAGTGCCCCCCCCCCCCCGCCCGGGTCTTGGGTCTGTGATTTCATATGCATTCAATCAAATCAAACCAAAGCCACCACAATAACATATTCCATTGGCTTACGCGTGGACTAACTTAATTTAACACTTTGATTTAAAACTGCCACCACGGGTGTAATTTTAATTTACATTTTTAAGTCACTTTTTTCACCAAGTATTCTTAAAAAGATTGTCTTAGAATATGCAACAACTAAATAGAGGAATTGGTCATACACGATTGACTTGAAACACATGTTTATCGCTTGAACGTTTCTCACTAGCTGGTTTATTGGTAGAAGTTCCGCCTTCAAACGTATCCTCTCGAGGATGTTGTCTAGAAGGTTTACACTAGAAGGTTTACCACTATAGGGTTTACCTGTAGAAGGTCCTCCTACAAACATACCTTCTCGAGGATGTTGTCTAGAATCTTCATCTTCATCTTCATCTTCTTCGTCTTCTTCGTCATCGAAATAGTCCGCATCATCTGCTGTTGCATCCTGGTATTGTTGGTATTCAGACACCAAGTCATTCATGTTACTCTCAGCTTCTGTGAACTCCATCTCATCCATACCTTCACCAGTGTACCAATGTAAGAAAGCCTTACGACGGAACATAGCGGTAAACTGCTCAGATATACGCTTAAACAGCTCCTGGATGGATGTGTTGTTGCCAATGAAAGTGGCAGACATCTTGAGGCCACGAGGAGGGATGTCGCAGACAGCGGTCTTCACGTTGTTGGGGATCCATTCAGCAAAGTAGTTACTGTATTTGTTTTGAATATTCAACATCTGCTCATCAACCTCCTTCATGGACATGCGGCCACGGAACATAGCAGCAACTGTAAGGTAGCGCCCAAGACGAGGATCGCATGCAGCCATCATGTTTTTCGAATCAAACATTTGCTGGGTCAGCTCAGACACAGTAAGAGCACGATATTGCTGGCTACCACGGCTGGTCAGAGGGGCAAAGCCAGGTATGAAGAAATGGAGACGTGGGAATGGCACCATGTTGACAGCAAGTTTGCGGAGATCAGCATTGAGCTGACCTGGGAATCTTAAACAGGTGGTCACGCCGCTCATGGTGATTGAAACAAGATGGTTAAGATCCCCGTATGTTGGTGTCGTCAGTTTCAAGGTACGGAAGCAAATGTCATAAAGGGCTTCATTGTCAATGCAGTAAGTTTCATCTGTGTTTTCTACAAGTTGATGAACTGACAAGGTTGCGTTGTATGGCTCAACTACAGTGTCTGACACTTTAGGAGACGGTGCAACACTAAAGGTCATCATGATGCGGTCCGGATACTCTTCACGGATCTTGCTGATCAGCAGTGTGCCCATACCTGACCCGGTCCCTCCACCAAGAGAATGCGTGAGTTGAAAACCCTGTAGCAAGACAAACATAAAGAACACAGCGTAAATCTCTATGTAATTTATTTACCGCTAGATTGTCGCGGAATAAAAACATCAATATGATTTGACCAAACAATGACATCTTCTGACTCGAACCACGGCAGATTGTGCACTTGCGCTGGACAATTTCATGTTGAGGCGCCCAGTCCATTGAGTAAACTCAACTCCAAAGAATATAAAATAAAGAGTTACTTATTTTCTGAGCAGTTGAGAGATATTTTTGAGAATGGGCTTGGGAAGAAGCACATTATGGTTAGGGAGGACTGTACATATATATGGGTGAAAACTCCATTAGCTTGAGACAAATTATTATCAAATGTTTTTTCAGGTAATTCAAAAGCAGTAACTGGTCACACTTTGATCAGATCAAATTCCACAACAATCGCATAAACTGAACAGTCACAACCTTAGGAGTTGTGCAATAATTATGTGTACCCCCGGGGTGGTGAATTTTCAAAATGGTCTGCCAAAAAATGTTACTTGGACATTTGCGCGACTCTTTTAGCCCCAGATCAACATGAATTTGGCTATTTTACAATTTTGCCCCCATTTTGGCCAAAAACATGCTAAAGAAAGATGCACAGGGCCATTTAGGGGCCCTGGACCCGGGCCCATCTGGCCCAATAGTAAATCCGGCCCTGCTCTCCATTATCAGACCTTATTTAATTTTCGCTTTTGTGCTCGGGCCCCTGAACTCTCGGGACCATGGACTTCTCCACCCTGTCCCCCGCTTGCTACGCCCCTGGTCTGCCATAAAATCCCCCCTATAACTCTCCAGACCGGGAGTACACATAAGTATTGCACCATCCCTTACCTGTAAGCAATCGCATCCCTCGGCTTCTTTACGTACTACATCCATTACTGATTCTATGAGTTCCGCACCCTCCGTGTAGTGCCCCTTGGCCCAATTGTTTCCAGCGCCACTTTGTCCGAACACAAAGTTGTCTGGTCTGAATAACGCCCCAAACGGACCAGAGCGGACCGAGTCCATGGTTCCTGGTTCCAAATCAATGAGAACTGCCCTGGGCACATATTTGCCTCCTGAAGCCTCATTGTAATAGACATTAGCTCTCTCCAGCTGTAGGTCTGAATCCCCATGGTAAGACCCTGTTGGGTCAAGTCCATGCTCATCAGAGATGACCTCCCAAAACTGCAAAGACATGAGTAAAAATTTAATTATTACTATTGTTAAATAACAAACCACCAATGAGTGCAATATAACCGTATCAACCGTTTTGGTTGTTTAACAGGGACCTCCCTTTCATGTTTTAATTTGTTATCTTACCTTTTAAGATTTATTAGACCTGACACGTCACAAATAACTTTCGGGTCAAAATGTGCAAAATGTTGAAACTAAAATTGCCCCAAAAATATTAAATTTGTACAAAATGCAACAATTTGCAGATTTGGTAAAAAAAGAGGGTCATGGTGTTAACTGATGAAAAATGGTGGTCATTGGGTGTAGAGTTTTACTATAAACAAGGTGATCTAATTGATAGGCACATGACGCATACCAATGTAGCAATATTGAGGATAATATTATTCTGAATATCAACTTACCTTTGAACCAATCTGATTCCCGCACTGGCCAGCCTGAACATGCACTATTTCGCGCATTATGATAAACGTATTATGAAATATATATTCCAGTAGAAACAAATGCGATTCTGCGTGTACGAAAGGTGTTGAATTGCGTGCGTTCTGCAATCTATTTGCAAACGTCACAAAGTTGGGTTTTGTTGGACTATTAATAATACCAACATAGAGCAATGGTTAGCATACCATGTAATTGACATTGTACACCCACGCCCAAGCAATAAAGAACTTCAAGGCTTATTCAGTGATCCCAGCGAATGTGCAAAAAAAATCTGTAGCAATTGCCGAAAAGTCAATAAAATTGCCACCCGGTATTTTTGAAATAAAAAATGTGGCAAAAAACAACAACAAAACAGGCTCTAACCTCGCATCGCAATCGGAGGGTTGCGAGTTCGAGCCCCGGCACTGCCATCGTGTTGTGCATGTGGGCAAGGCGCTTTACCTCACTTGACTCTCTCCACCAAGGGGTTAAATGGGGAGCTGTTAGGAATATTGTCCGTTGAGCGCCGACCAAATGTATGAGCATGCCTTGTGCATTGTATGGCAGCTTACATATTCTAATGATAGCGGAATAAATGTAAAGCGCTTTGATACATGTGAACGGCGCTGTATAAATGTCAACATTTTTTGTCTGTCGGCTTTCGGCTTAACCAATAGCAGGCAGTATTAGCTCATCTATAACACTAATAAAGGTGCCAAAATCTGAATTTTGATTACTATAGCAGTAGCACCCCATATAATCATAACTACCTTATGTGTACGAATGAAAATGTAACTGTTACTTTTTACCTTTTGCATGTTGCAACAGGCGTAACTTACAAAGTGTCAAACGATTACAATGGACATTGATTTTAACATGTTTGATAATTATTTTACCTGACTATAGAAAATTGTTTCCAAATCTCCATTAAAATATAACTTTTCATTAGTTAAGGTGGTACTACACCCCTGATAAAGTCAGTGACTAATTTTGCATTTTTCTCAAAAAAATAACTACACACTGGTAACAAAAGTTATGTATATTATAGGGGCAAGGAATCCAATAACTTCACTAAAATTTCAGTGATTAAAAACAAGTGGTTCATTATATATGTTAAGAAATGAGGTACATTCCACCGGTACCTCTTTTCTTATCATAAATAACGTACCGCTTGTGTTGAGTCACTGAAATTCCAGTGTAGTAACTGGATTCTTTGCCCCTATAATACATAACTTTGTTACCAGTGTATTATTACTTTTTGAGAATAATGCAAAAATAGTCACACATTTATCAAGGGGTGTAGTTACACCTAAAGTTCCACCGGTATACAGGGTGTAACAATAAAATTCATACAATTACATTTTGACTTCTCATGAAAAAACGAAAAGAGTTATGGCAAAAATGTTATATGCAATACAGTCAGTAATACCTTGGTTAAAAGAAGACGTTTAGTTGGTTTCTTTACTAGTTTGGGTTCGATTTCGGAAAGTTATGTCCGATTTATTAAATCGTCCAGAAAACGCGTTGGGCCACTTTTGCCATGTTTGCGCATATCAAGTTTGAACCGCAAAGATATGCTAAATCGTGCATTAAACATCAAAGAACTGACACAAAAGAATTATATAAGTGGTGTTTCTTCATAATTATAATGAACTTAAAAATAGTATGATATTTCTTTAAAATCTATAAATGAAGTCATGAAATTTCTTTCAAATTATCTTATAAATAAAGTAATTTCTCATATCCCTGAGATATCATTGGTAAAACTGAGAACAGATTTTGCATCCATAAGTACAAAACAATAAAATTTAAAGATTAAGTTCAGATGGGCTTCTAGCTATTCTGGGGCAACCACTATTGCCAGCATTTCTGTTATACTCTTAACAAATTCTGCATACTTCTCATACGTAATTGTATGCCTTGATGGAAGACGTGAGTGTGGAAAATGAGCTATAAGTAATTTTATGGTTTCTGCTTGACTCCATGTGCTACCGAATGTCACAACCATAAAAATGTGCTCTTCCAACGTGAATTGGGGTTGAAGTTGTTGAGCTACAGCCACGATTCCTAGTAGCTTAGTTGTGACTTTCAAAAACTCAAGGAGATATTCTATTATGTAACAATTTCTACCATTTCGAATACCTCATTGTTTAAACACAGACCCTAGAAGAGCACCGACCATTTGGTCCATGGTTCAACTCTATTCAGTCACTTTTAAGACCAGGTTACATAATTGGCCATATCTTCACTTGTATACCATCGATTTTATTGAAACAAATCTTATCTTGTGGCTAAAGAAATTATCTTGATAGACATATAAATATCAAACCAAAAAATAAGCGTCATACTTGTTTCATTCTATTTTCCAAATTGTCCAACTTTTATTGTTACACCCTGTATACTGCAATGTCATAGAACCGAGTGATTTCCCATTCAATGAAGATAACATGTAATAAGTTACTTCGAGTGATACTAATGTGCATACATTAAGTGTATTCATGTTTTTATTTTATTTTAAGTCACAATTCATGCCGTATTTCGTCAGTGATCGTTTTGTAAATGTGTATAGCGCACTCGTTGACTAAATTGCCGATGCTTCTATACTGAGAGGGCGTCAATTATCAATTAAAAGACACAGGATAGGGTGCCTGGTTAGTTTTGCTCAATTTAGTTTGACATTCTGCCGATTGTGAATGTCCTAATCCCATGTTGTGTTGTTAAGCACATTATAATTGGATTACGTAACTGACCTGATCATGTCACTGCACTGACGCTGAGTCACTGACAACACATTTATCGGACTGAATTAGGTTGAAAACCAATCAAATTATGATACAAATTCCTAGAAATTTGATTATCAACAACGTAAACTTGAGACAGTGACCGAGATGCATGCGAATACGTTTCGTACTCAAACCAGCTCAATTCGGCACAGAATCATTTGTATTTAATTCCACACCTACAGATTCCAGATTTAGGTTGCGACGTGTTTTCTAGAAATTCACAGAAAATTGGATGACGAAACAATGAAACAAACCAACTTTTTACTATTCACCTGTTCACCCCGGCAGCACAGAAACAGTGGCTAAAACAACGTTCAAAAATCACTTCGTCTATAATTCAATGTTATACAATAAGATTTTTCTTCCTACTGAAAACTACAGCCGTTTGTAGACCGTAGGGTTATGAATAAATTGAATTGAATTGAATTGAATTGAATTGAATTAAATTGAACATATGGGCGATACATATAGCTAAAATATCGTACTGTTACGCGATAAAAGTATGGTCAAATGGACATTACATGACAAGTGTATAACTGAAAAGAATGACACATTGTGGCGTTTATGGAATGCTAATACACGTCTCCACTTATATTTTGTACCGGTTTCATCACGTGCATGGAACACATAATCCCACCTTCTTAATAAAAATGCATCTCGATAGGAATATGAACCGTTTGTGATCCACAAGATATCGACATAGATGGTCTATCATTTCATAATCGTATTGGATTACAATACGAAGATGACATCGAGCATGGTTTCTGTTAACATGTCAAGAGGATCTTTCTTAACACAAGTGCTTTTGAATATAATGAACGTGAATTGTGAAACTGAACACAATTCCTACATACGTCCATAAAATATACACACTTGCATGAATACCTTTCTGTTTCACGACAGACGTACATACCAAAACAAATAAATATCTAATAATACTAATAAATAAGATAAGATAAAATAAAATAATCTTGAATTAAATTAAATTAAATTAAATTAAATTAAATTAAATTAAATTAAATTAAATTAAATTAAATTAAATTAAATTATAATAAAATTAAATTATTATAAAGAGAGACAGAATCCTGAAATTGTCATAGTTTTAATTCGTCATTTATAAGAATGCAAACCATCATGTAATTTTCAACATTTCAAGTTGTTGGTCCCATAAACGATCACTGTTGCAACAATTAAATTATGGAATATTTTTTTGCAAAATTCCAATACTAGTCTGAAAGGGGTCTGCATACACCGCACGGGCTAAATATTAACCGGGGTGTGTCGGCAAATGATGTAAAATAATTGTTTCACAGAGAAAAACACTATACGAAACTATACGCATTTTTAGTGTATACATGTACATGTTGAGGGGCCAAGTGGACTTATGGTCTTCTTGCGCTCAGGTTTTCAATTTAACATCCGAATTGCGATCAGAAAAATATTTGCCATTAAACGTTGTCACAGGCACGATTTTGTTTACAATTGTCGTGACGAATGAAATTTTGAACAGCGTTTTTGCACTTTAAACAAACAAACAAACTGTCTCAAAAGCTAGGCCTTAATAATTTAAACCTTTCTTTCCTGAGAACAACAGGTCTGTGAAAAAGATGTTGTTTTAGAATTGCCCGTGTGTCATTATTACTCGATTTCAGATCTAAAGCCCCATCATGCACTGTAAAAGTGTTATCACTAGAGTTTCAACTGCCACTTTACTTCTCAAATCCCATTGAACTCTGTGCAAAAGATGTTGTTTTAGAATTGCCCGTGTGTCATTATTACTCGATTTCAGATCTAAAGTGATGCATGCATGAAGGATAATCCACACCTTCTGTAGATACCATAAAATGTGAAATCGACCAACCTTGTTTGGGGGGGGTGTTGAGTTGTAATTTAGGTGAGTGTCGTGTTATACACTTTAAGAATATTGTACATTTCTGAACTCTTGATATAAAACTGAAAAAGTTTAATTCTCAGAATAAATTACTGCATTTGCCATGCTATGATTGGGTCAACTCAAATGCCCCGCTAAATGCACGGTCGGTCATGATGGTGATAACCCTCATGTTGCATTGGGTTAGTCAGGAAAATCCAATTTTCAAATGTCTAAGGTTAAACGTCGTTAGCAATTCCGACTAATAATAATAATAATAATAACACTAATAATAATAATAATTATTATTAAGGGGGCACACAGGATCACTCAAAGTGTGAAATTTTAAACATTATTTTGTACTGTATCTTTAAAAGTAATGATGATAAGTTCATAAAAGTATACATTTTCAGAAAGGAAATGACACAAGGAATCCAACTAACACAGCAGATTTCTGAAAAAAAAAGCAGTTGTTGAGAAAAGCGCCAAAATTGATTTTCCATGCCAATTTTTTTCGGTCCGCCATAACAACAACTTACCCAAAATATCAAAATGGATGAAAATTGCATATTTGTGTTCTAAAGACACGCATCTAGAGAGTGTTTTCTTAAATTTTTGAATTTTTCCTTCGTTTTAAAAATACGGGTCAAAAAAGATCAAAATTTTACCTTTTTTCAATTTTGACCAAAATTTGAGATAATTTAAGGTATATTTTCAAAACGAAGAAAAAATTCAAAAATTTGAGAAAACACTTTCTAGATTTGTGTCTTTAGAACACAGATATGCCACTTTTGTCAATTTTGATATTTAGGGTAAGTTGTTATGGCGGACCGAAAAAAATTGGCATGGACAATGTTGGCGCTTTTCTCAAAAAGTGCTCATTTTTGCAGAAATCTGCCGTACTAGTTAGATTCCTTGCATCATTTCCTTTCTGAAAATACAAAACAATGTCTAAAATTTCCCACTTTGAGTGATCCTGTGTGCCACCTTAAAAGTGAAGGAAAAGTCAATCCAAATTGTCATTTGGTATTTGTGAAATAAACATTTTTGCAAAAAACGAAGAAAGCAACAGTTTTAACGAAGTTGAAGCCCCATTCAAATACATGTAGCTAATTTAGATACTGTCAGTATCTAAATTACAGATCCATATAAATTCCTTATAAATTCCTGAACCACTAACAGGCTATGTTAGCACATTTATGACAATGACAAAAGTACCAAAATCTGAATTTTGATGATTTTTACGATCGTCCGGATGAGCAAATCACTGAATGGGCCTTTAAAAGCTTCTATACTCCAGTGTTATTACCTGTCCTCAGGTAGGTATAAGATGCAAGACGCTAAAAAGCATGCTAAAACACGGTCTTAAAGTGTACAGGATACAGGGTAAATATGAACAATAATCAAATTTCGTCACACGAAACCAACATAACTTCCGTAGATAGCACGAGTAGTATCGCTATTCACACCAGTTTCATATAGGTTTCACGATCGACAAGCCCAGAGATTTACAGAAACGCTGCAGGAAAATTGCAGCAGCTTAATGTTCCACTTTATAAAGCCTTAAAACCCCAGATGCATTTTGCCCTTTTTTCATACCGGTTGTCGGTTCTGTAGGATAAAATAGTTCGAGATTCATTCCAGGCGTGAACTTAAAGTGATGAAATTGTTTGTTGAGATTGTAATCAAACCATGGTTCAATAAATTACACTCGGTTAATGAGTGAATAATAGGGGGAATTGTAATTTTTAACACACACACCTTCCTTACAACTTGACTGAATCCAGTTTTTTAACATGTACACAATGTTAATCCGTTATACTAAATCAGCATCTGAAATATTTTTCTCTTATTTTCAATAGCACATGTTTTTGCAATGAAGTGGCACTCGCAAGGTGTTTGCACTTATAAAAGAAGCCACATGGAGCTAGGGGGGTGTAGCTCAGTTCTTGTATGTGTTTATTATCTTTTTATCACTTTATTCATTATACCCAACGTTGGCGGAATTTATCATCTTTGATTGGATCAAAGATGATATTGTTGCTACCTGGGAGCGTATTCAGCAACCATCACGAAAGAAGAAAGGGGGACTCCACATACTCATATACTCCCCGGTCCCCTTGTTGGTAAACATGGTTAAATGTATTCCTTCCATTATATGAGAGTTAAAAAAGCAATATGAACTATGATCACTAAACAAAGATGCCTATATAACAGAAGGATATTTGACCATCCACCACGAAGTGGTAGTAAAGTCGGCTCTAGGTCATTTTCTGTTTATTGCAGATTTTGAAAGAATGCACTTTCAGCTTTCAAATGACACCTCAACCAGCTTCATCGGACATCTGGAAGTGAAGGTCAAATTCGTCATATATTTAACATAATAAAATCCATATACTGTTTTTGATTGTATCTGGAAATGGAAAATGCCAACTTTACGACCAGTTTGTGGTGGATGGGCACATTTTAAGGTTATTAGTTATTTTAAACTGTTGTGATTTGGTAGTTCACTGCATCTTTCGAATGGTAGCAAGCTTTGGCAAAAACTGCATTGCTCAATTCATAGCGAGAGTGTAGAAGAATTAAAATATCACAGATATACGTACTTCTATAGGTTGTACGGTTCTTGAGTTACGTTGTAAAGAGGGCTGAAACAACAACACTTTTGTAAAACGTACATAACTAATTAACATAAATAAATTAAGCAAATTTGCAAAGT
The DNA here is from genome assembly GCF_039555335.1 of Amphiura filiformis. Classification (NCBI taxonomy): domain Eukaryota; kingdom Metazoa; phylum Echinodermata; class Ophiuroidea; order Amphilepidida; family Amphiuridae; genus Amphiura; species Amphiura filiformis. The sequence continues at coordinate 12,467,403 of NC_092638.1, forward strand.
ATACGATTTGTAGAATGAACTTTTGCAAAACATCACGGTATTAATTTTCAATAATATATTGACCTAGATAATGAAAATCGATTTTTAGGTTGCTTCGACCAACAATACCTCGTCTACCCTTAACAAAGAGTGTTGAAGACAAAAATCCCTTTCATGTTTATCCACGTATTTCCTGTTTCGTCTCTCATCTAATATTTAAATTTTAATGTTGCGTTTAAACATCGAGGATATGACTTTTTGTGTTCTTATATTTTCTTTAAAATGATTACAAAATACTCAATATCGGTAATATTATATTCCAGTAAGATAGAAATTATTAATTTGGGCAGAGAACATGCATGATAATGTAACCGTACATTAAAAAAAAAAAAAAAAGAAAGTATCGGAAAGACGGAACAGATAAGAAGATTAGAGTGGTAAATCGATGACAATGTGAACGAAGACACGACCCGGCCCACATGTGGTTTGCGATGTGACTCTCATAATTTATATCTGTAATACATGCAAATCTCATCAGACCTCGGTTCCTTGTTAAAAACATCTTAAGTACGAGTTCATTTATATCCACATGATCCAATTTTACCATTAAAGTCCCTAAATCAAGAACTGATTTTATAATGTTTGAAGTTATAACGTGTACTTGACTAAACATCGGACACGGGGATGTTTGTCAAGGATCAGGTCATGTTGCGATACATTATATGTGTCAAAAGTGGCAACAATTTATTTCGTGTTCGGGTAAAGTCTATGGTTTGATACCCTCTCTAGAGCACGTGTGGCCGAGTGGATAAGGCGCCCGACTCATAATCCATAGGTTGCGAGTTCGAGCCCCACTCGTGCCAACGTGTTGTGTCCTTGGGCAAGGCACTTTATCCTCATTGCCTACTGGGGATTGGGGTTGGGTTGAATTGGATGTTTATATATAGTTGTTTGTTTCAATGTTGCAATATTGGCGCTGATTAAGCTGATGCCTGCAAATTGCATTGTGTCTGTTTAGTTGTGTTTAATGTACAATTCTAGCAATTTGACCTGCGGGTCACCATTAGAGTTTGACATAAAACCTTCTTTTTTTAGCTGAAGGCATAAGACATTACTGGAACAGAGTGCATTCCTTGTCATGTTTTTTCTCACGACACAGCTAATATCTGTCAAAAACATGCTTTTCCTGCCAAAAGAGCATCAGACATTACATTAGCATGACCCAAATTAAGTTTATAAGAAGAAATTATGTTTACCCATCATACAACGTTTGGTACAAACCAGTTTTATGCTATCACCATTTTTTCGGGACAGGCTGTAGATATATTTACAAAAACTCGGCAATGAAACCCAGGTGTTTGCATTCTCTGATGGCATGGCATTTCAAACGTTATCGATTATCTTGTCACGGAAAAGGGTTAAATTGCATATCTTCTATTGAGAGAGGGAAATTGGAGACATTTAACTTGGTAATATCACTTTTATTTTCTTGTAAGAGACTTGCGTTAGATTTGAAGCAGAAGTGTGACGCTCTCAAGTGAATTGAGTTACTTGTCGCGCAAAAAGCATTGTCAACGTTACTTAGTATAAGCTTAGCCTTTTAGCAGACTAGATTGTTGTTCCAAAGTCCACCAAATTTTAACTTACGGTGGTGAATTTTGAATATATTTTACAGCAAACATCTTTGATAAACAAAATAAATTCAGCACTTCTTACGACCATATCTCAAAATCGGTTTAGCGACAAATATCTTGTTTTGCTGATCGCGGTTAATATTGCGGTTATCCATATGGTACTTTTTAATACAGATTTCCATATCTGAATTTAGTACGACAAGAAAGTAATTGCTGTTGAAACGCTTTTTATTGATGATGTGTGGCGCGTCTTATATTTCTTGAGATTTTAGAATCGCATCGACTTGGGATCGATTTCACTGGTGTATTATGGTCCACATGTGTGTGATAATGTGGAATAGTCTAGTTTAAATAAAGGTCATGTAAATGGCCACATTATTAATACCGTAAAACCCCGTCTACAAGCATATATAGTGTGGTTTTTTTAAAGCTTAATTAATTCGAAGCAAGCGTTAATATACCAATACAATAGATCGGTCTTAAAATAATACTTGTTTGTATATGCTTGGGTCCGTAATTTATTTGCTCAAACTCTATTAATGTAGCTTTCATCAAAAGCACACTATATGCTTGTAGACGGGTTTTACGGTATTATACGTATTTTCTTTAGGCAGCTTGTATCGTCCCCGGTAAAAGAATCCGCTTGAGAACATGGTTGAAATTTACGACTCTCATGAGGCAAAATATGTTAATTTGTTATTTAGTCTACCAGTAATTTTCTATCAATTTCTTTTTTAAATATAAAGTACAATATTGCGATTGGTAGCATAAGCTGGTATATGCTCTCATGATGAAATACTAATTATATCATAAATATTCATTTTATATGTCATAATTATTCCACTTGGTTGGTTCAAGCATTATATTTAAGAATTAATTAAATACACATAGTTCAAAAATCGTTACAGCAAATGGTCTTATAAATGTTCACAACCACAAGTATATCCTGGTACACGCGCATCAATAAACATAACGTAGAATTAATGATTATGTTAAACGCGATCATCTGTTGGGCTTTACTATCTATGGTTTTTATTTGGAGTGCTGATTTTCGGAAATCATCGAAAAAGTAGGGTCAATACGCCTATTATCCCCAGACACTGAAATGACGAAAACACATACGCCAAATTTTGGGCCTCTGGTCAGCCATTCAGAAAGAACGCATAATTTATTCAAGCAATGTTTTTAGAAAATTCCCTGGAATCAGCCAAATAATAATGATTTCTGGACAACTTTTTCGAACGGAGTAAATACCCGACCGAGCCTCCCAACAATTACTGGGAAGCTTGTTGCGCCTATAACCCAAGAGTTCCCTTAACACACTGGGAACTATTTTGCTAGGCACTCATCTAGCGATCAACTCCTTATCGAGGAGGAAAAGCTCCATATACCAATGGACAAATATTTCGCTATAGGCAATCCTCTACACGATATCTCCTCGGAGGAGGAAATAAAAAGCTCCATAATACCAATGGAGAGAATATAAAATGCCGCGGACTTACATGAATTCGCTAGGCAGTCATCTAGCGCGTCAAAAGAAATTAAATGGCTGATACCTTTCTCATTTTCCTATTATATTCATATTCAGATTACATAGTGGACATCGGTAAATATACCCATGCCAAATACCCAGTAGGTAGATACCTCCGGATATTGGAACTACTAAATCGAATTTATTAATGTAGTACATGTATAATTCTGTACATTAAATCGATCATTTTAGAAAAATGATCCAAAAACTGCCACAAGGACTACTTGTTAACATCCGTACCCTGTACCATGGAATAAGCTATTTCTGATCCCCTCATTTCCTTTGCTAGTAAATTCATTCATTCATATTTCATTTTCATCAATCATCAACATCAATATACAAGTGATACTAATAGCTCAACAAAGTAATAAAATTAAATGTAAACAAGAGTGATTGGTATATAAATAAATCTCAATACATTTAGGCAGTAACAATTAAATCAATATAATTAAATTAGAATAACATTACTATGTATGATTGACCAAAATGCACTTTAAATGCATAATGATATTACGAGCGTGCTTGTAGTGGTTTATCACGGAAATACCACACTGCACTGGCAAATGATCTTGAAGTACTTCTACGGTGATAAGCGCCTAACTGATAAGCTGGCTCTCTACAAACACGCTCAGTGAATAATACATACATACATAATAAATACCGCAAGATCCACGTTTGCGATTATTTGAAGAGCCTCTGAATTTTACGGTCGAGGCCTCTTCACCACAGTGGACCATTAACCCGATTTTTTTGTTTGAACATGTTGAAGGAGTTAATTGCAAAACCCATTATTTTTCGCTGCCAACGCCAAGCAAACACAGTGCCATGCTCTGCACATTTATGAATTCGAATCCATAACTAGGATATCATGTCTAATACAAAAGGCAGCCTTTAACAGAAATTAACGCGATAACCAGCCGGCTGCGCAACCTCATAAAAACTTGAACCCAATATTTCATTTTTATTTATACTTTGATGAACAAGAAAAATCTGAGGGCATAGTACTTGGCCCCTGTCTAGCTATCCCATGCCAACCTGGTGTTAATTCCTTCCTTCCTGCTATAAATAAAATTACTCGACCTAAGACTGAAGGGCATTACCACCTAAGACTGAAAGTGGTACCAATTGTATCGATTTTGTTAATGCTTCTGAAGACACACTAGAGTGAACACACCTATACAAATAGAATTTCAGAAAATACAACTGCGCAACAGAATAGAATGTGTTGCTGAGATAGAAATTGAACCTAAAGTGATCTACCCACGCACACTCTCACACCCGTATACAATAGTCATACTCCTATGTAACTCAAAACCTCAATGTAATTAGAATATTATTCAAATTCAAAGAACTCTCAATCGAATATATTTTCCTTTCTCTTTCGTATTTCATCTCATTCCTCATTACCTTTTAATTTGAAGACCGACACTTTATATGTACTTGTCTCACTACTGCGAGACTCAAATTTTATGACACACTATCAAACTCTTGAAATCAATTTTAAACAGATATCAATTATGACATGTGGGGAGTGGTGGGTGGGATAAAAAATTTCTGCATCCGTTCTTGCTGAAAAACTGACAGAGAATGGCCTTAGCTAACAAAATGGCCACCGACGGCTCCAAGCAAGGCTGCCTGTGATTGGCCCGCCTGATACCAAACAAGGCACCCAATTGGCTTCCCATGGAAACATCGCGTGACATCACGAGGGCGATTCCATTTCAGCAGCAGGGATAATTTTTTGTTTCATTTGATATGTACAAATTAAACTGCATTATCCCCAGACACTGAAATGACGAAAACACATACGCCAAATTTTGGGCCTCTGGTCAGCCATTCAGAAAGAACGCATAATTTATTCAAGCAATGTTTTTAGAAAATTCCCTGGAATCAGCCAAATAATAATGATTTCTGGACAACTTTTTCGAACGGAGTAAATACCCGACCGAGCCTCCCAACAATTACTGGGAAGCTTGTTGCGCCTATAACCCAAGAGTTCCCCTTAACACACTGGGAACTATTTTGCTAGGCACTCATCTAGCGATCAACTCCTTATCGAGGAGGAAAAGCTCCATATACCAATGGACAAATATTTCGCTATAGGCAATCCTCTACACGATATCTCCTCGGAGGAGGAAATAAAAAGCTCCATAATACCAATGGAGAGAATATAAAATGCCGCGGACTTACATGAATTCGCTAGGCAGTCATCTAGCGCGTCAAAAGAAATTAAATGGCTGATACCTTTCTCATTTTCCTATTATATTCATATTCAGATTACATAGTGGACATCGGTAAATATACCCATGCCAAATACCCAGTAGGTAGATACCTCCGGATATTGGAACTACTAAATCGAATTTATTAATGTAGTACATGTATAATTCTGTACATTAAATCGATCATTTTAGAAAAATGATCCAAAAACTGCCACCCAAGTTCCTTGTCATCACATGCAAGGAAATTGCCAAACCACCCCCCGCCCCCCCCTCGAGATTTTTATGCTTTACAAATAAGGCGAGCTCTTGGCTGTCGTTCCCTTCCTTGTTTATGATCTCCATTATAGTGTTCTTAAAATAGTTTGTCCCAACTTATAAACCTGCCATTGTTGGTGGTGACGAATGTTGGTGCTAAAAAGTTTAGGATTTAACTTGACTGATTGGATCAACAGTCCTACCTAGTGAGCATTCTTATGCAGTACTAGTGGAAAAGAATGCCTGCCAATGCTTTGTTTTGGCCATCTGGTACATTCACGTACGAGAAAACCCCGAAAAGAAAACAACAAAACCCACTGACTATTATAACTTCAAAAGGATTGTTTTGAATTATTTGAATTTCCTTCCTTCTGAACATGTGAGATGAGATAATTATGCTACTGTCGAGTGAGTGTCTACTTCTCATATTTTGACCACTGTCAATTATCATGAATGAGTGTTTTAGTAGCTTAATAGGCCTACTATTACTTATTAACGAGTTACCATTGTAAAAATTGTGAATTTCCTTCTGCTTCAGGAGTAACACTAGGTGATAACCTATTTAAAACACTGACATACCGAAAAACATTACTATACATGTAATCTATGAATTTCCGTCTGTTTCGGACTACACATAGCCTATTTGTACATACCAACTAGGACAAATGTTTTAGTGAACAATTTACCGATAAATGAAACTATATAAGGTCAATTTGCCATACATGGTGAACGAATCTGTCCTACAGTACGTTTAAATTCATAACTTTGATTTACCAAACTTAATACTAATGAAGAATTGTTCTTTGTTTGATAGGTACAAAAAATAATTTGTTTTACCAAACTTGATAACACTCTTATAGCAATGTACATTAATTATGTTATATGAAATTCTTTTTTTCTTTAAATGACTCCCCTGGTCTATCAGTGAATATCTACTGGGACAAAATGTGCTTAATTTAACTGCAATTTTAAAGGTTAATTTGCCGTAATTAGAACGAAGACATAATAATAATAATAATAATACATGGGATTTATAAAGCGCCCCACGCTGTAAAAACATCCTCAAGGCGCGAGCCTGCACAGAATCTTAAATTTACACCCACTAAAATAAAAAAATTTAAAATTAAAAATAGGGCCTACATGCTGAACAAAATAGTATACATAAAAAATACGCATGATAGAACTCATATACACACCTTAATATACTAAAACCATGAAAACATAATAATAATGTACAAGAGTTCTGGACTTCGTTTGATGGATACGAATAAGAAATCATTTACCATGAATTTGTTTTGATAATTTCATAATAATCACTCTACTCAATGTAGCCATTAACTATATGTAATATGTTATATGCATATCCTTATGCCTCTGTTAGTAACTACCTACAGTCTATAAGCGAAACTTACGAGGCGGTGAAATTATAAGTATGCCATAATAGATGATACTGTATTTCAATTAATGACAAATTATTCTCTTTGTTTGATAGATACAATTATTACAACATTTAATCACACACACATGTTTAACTTGATGATAATGAAGATCCAGTCTTTGTTTGATAGATACAGAAAAAAATATTTGCCTTATACAACTAGCAAAAGTTTGCCGTTATTTCTCCAACTAGCAAAAGTCAAGTTGTCGGATGTGCTATGACACCTAAAAGATAATTCATGCAGCAACGAGTTTGGTTAATTAGCTACTCCGAGATAAATCCACTCACTTCAATTGCCTTCAGATCGCTTCAGCATTTAATGTATGACATTTTATCACTAAAATGATCCATTTTGACATTTCCATCAAGCTATGGAATGATCTTCCTCTTTATTGCAGCTCCATTCGTAGAAGCATTTTTGACATTTTATCACTAAAATGATCCATTGATGACACCAAGATAATTCTGCAGTTTCCTGCAACCGCTTCCTTCATCTGTTTCTTCTATTATTTGACATGGACATATTGCCCAAGAATAATATAAGCCCAATCAGTGGTACAAAATATATTTTGGCATTTCCATCAAGCTATGGAATGATCTTCCTCTATCCTTTCTTGCTACCGCTTCCTTCATCTGTTTCTTGTATTATTTGACATGGACATATTGCCCAAGAATAATATAAGCCCAATCAGTGGTACAAAATAAATATTGGCATTTCCATCAAGCTATGGAATGATCTTCCTCTATCCTTTATTGCGGCTCCATTCGTAGAAGCATTTTTGACATGGACTTGTTAGCATACAGCTTCCATAATTGCTTATGCTATTTTTTACTCGCGTGAAGAACTGTATAATATATAATCTTCCCGTTCACAACTAGCATTTTGGTTCGCCTCCTCACCATATTAAGGTGCAACAATACTCCATTTGAAGGATACAATGTATCTAATGTAGATGAAGATTCTTCGTTATCTGTACATGCTCTAAATGTAGTTAGCCGTTATACACAATAAAAATTTTCACCATTAGAGAAGTTACCGTTTCCATCATGCTTGTGCTCTAACAAAGATCGTTCCTCCCCATAGAGCCAGGTTACAATTCAAAATATACTCCATCCACTGTCATAGGCATGGTAATTACGGGCTTTCTGTTGCCGATCCCGCACGATGTCCTCCCTTCTACTACCTGTCTCGAAGTAACCACATGACCTGCAGTGAATTAAAAGACAGAAAAAAGAGAAGCAAATTCTGCCAGCAAAAGCCCTTTTACTTTGTGTATAATTCATGCCTGTCTATAAATGACATCCAATATATTCAACAATTCAACTCCTTTATTAATCTATTTGAACTCCGACAACCTTGGATTGAACTTGTAATAAAGGTCAAAAACACATAATTAAACCCATTTTTTATTCATATTTTAAATTTAAGTTTTTCATAGACGACATAGACGATAGCGTTGAAGTTACTCTCATTTGTTGTGATTCGTTTTATCCAAATAGAAAACCCGGATGGCTTCCAAAATTAGAGCATCATGTGTCCACGTCATGATGCTTGCGTATAAAAGTTTGAAATTGACAATTAAATTCACTCACATGGCTTTTATATACCAAGAGAGAGAATCACGCGTCTACGGCCATGATGATGATTGCGATAAATTGACCATGAAATTCACTCATATTATGACTATTATTATAATTTTACCCAGAGAGAGCATCACGTGTCTACGCCCATCATGATTGCGATAAACGGATTGAAATTAAAATCACTCATATGGTTATTATTATACAAAGACACTGATTTTCCAATTCAGAACAAAATGTTTGAACCATGTTGCCAAAATATTGAAATTGACAATTAAATTCACTCATATGACTAGGCCTATTATAATTTTACCAAACAAAGCATCACGTGTCCATCCCATGATGATAATATGTGCTAAATTCACTCATATGGCTATTAAATACCAAGAGAGATTTTCCAATTCAGAACAAAAATTTTGAACCGTGTTGTTATACAACTTTCAATTTCAAACCAGAACAGAAATAGATTGTGTTCCTTCAGACTGCCTAATATAATTATGATGAACATAGAAATGGTTCAAAACTTTGCTTTCCCTTAATTTCAAGCATTTTCCATTCTCCTACCTGCATGATTTATAATTATTTATGAGGTCAAAAAACCCTGATAACTCAGTGACCCCCCGGCTATATACTGCCGTGATTCAGTGGCCTATGTTAGTAATGTACATACATGTAGGCCTATACATGTAGACGATCATGTTTGACAATTTTGAAAGCAAATTTCTCACCGTGTTATTCACTGTTGACGCAAAATACAATACTCTATTTGGCCATCGGCTGTTGCCACCGCTTACAAGCATAGGATAAATATAGTCTCTCTTCTGACAAATGTAATAGCGCTAAGATATCGCCTACAATATTTCCACACATTAGAATTATTCCATACCACCAGTCCGGCAATCCCAATCAATAGTACTCGTACATGCATGACTTCCTCAGATCACTGTTTAGACAATCGACCACGAAAGTTTTATCGAGTTATACATGTTATACAAACAACTCCAGACTGTTCATTGTACCGTCACAATTCATTTCATGTGATGTGATGTGGTGTAAACTGTAAGCTTACTTGCTTTTTTTCTTTCCAGTTGTTCATATTCGAGGTATCCTTGATGTGTTTTGTGTCCACATCCGTTGGCTTCACCACTACCCACTTTTGTGTAAGCTGTGACGGCCTATTCATTGTCTTATAGTTGAATAAAAAATTTCTGCATCCGTTCTTGCTGAAAAACTGACAGAGAATGGCCTTAGCTAACAAAATGGCCACCGACGGCTCCAAGCAAGGCTGCCTGTGATTGGCCCGCCTGATACCAAACAAGGCAACCAATTGGCTTCCCATGGAAACATCGCGTGACATCACGAGGGCGATTCCATTTCAGCAGCAGGGATAATTTTTTGTTTCATTTGATATGTACAAATTAAACTGCATTCTCGGTCACATGCCTATTCTCGGTCAGTTTTACCGCTGACGATCGTTCCTTTAATTTTAGCCGTGTCTTCCGAACTTTGCGACTATAAATCATTTAGCCGTACCGGTGCTGCAGGTTTTGATGGCTTTTCAAGGTCACGGCAGCACAGTTCACCTCAAATAATAGCTTTTTAGATTGGATGGTGACCTGAAATATCGGCATTAAAAAAATATAATAACGTCATTTAAGAGGTTTAAAATGGTGATATTGTAATATAATCAGTGATGCGAAATTGTACAGGCATTTTACCATGTTTTAAAGCTGTAATTTTAACAAGTTGATCCATCTGTATCGTAAATAACACCATAGCAAATGATTGGTGTTGTATTTATGTAAATTCCCATAGAAACAGGAGTGTCCGATAATAGGCATACGAATTCCGTTGGCATTCCTATTCTCGGTCAGTGTTCAACAGTTTGAACTAGGCCTATGTTGACATCGTTGTTGCCATGCGTCTTAGAAATGATCGTGCATGCGCACATGAAAGTGTTGCATTTTTCTGTAAAACACATCCGTCTTTTTCGCATTCGACCTGTGCTAGAAATCTTTCAGGTTTATAAATAGCGCCATGTGCGGTATACTTTGGTCACTTCTAGGGGGTTTCAATTCATACTTATAATACAAAATATTCACCAAAAATAGTAACTTGCCAACTTGATATAATTTATTTTAAAGACGGTCCCTGCATGCATGCATACATGGCAGGTATGGTACAATATAGGGACGCACCATTTGATATCAAGGTGGGGGGGCTGAGTCGTGACAATTTTTAGTAGGCCTACCTCGGTGAAGCAATTTTTAGCGTCTCGATGAAGCAAACAGTTTACATTTTGTAGCACCTAAATTTCGCGTAGCACGAAAAACGTTCTTCTTATGTTAAAATGAGTTCATATCAGGAGCGTAGTTAGCTTTCGTGATCAGAGGGGAAAAATAAAGGTTTTGGGGGAAAATACAAAAATAATCATCAATTTGAACCGGTATTATTAATGCGATATGTACATACACTGGGTTTTTTTTAGCGAGACTGTAGGGCCTACATATAAACTGTTAAGTTTTCGAGCCTCCAAAAACCGGGCCAAAATGTCTTTATTGAGACAATGCCCGGTATTTGGTATTTTACATTCATTTTGGTGCATGATCGGGGTAATTTTGGTGGGAAACAGGCTCCGTGCCCCTTTCTTTTCCTATGCCTTCCCGATTTCTTTCATTTTTTGTTATGCGGGCACTCTTTTCAGGGAGCACTCTGCCCCCGCTGGTTAGTACCGGTACACGCTTCTGGTTCAAATGGTGAGTTTTAGCATGTTTTTTCAGTGTTTTCAAAGGAGATCCATGTCTTGTGATTATTTTCTTCAAAATATAGGTTCAGGTGAGGATATCTCACCAAAACCATACTCTGATCCATCCACTGACCCCACATATGGCTCCCATCATCACGCGTAAATACGTGGCATGGACTCTGAAGTGGAGTGAATCAAGTGTATTCACTCACAGAATAACCTTTCACAAACAAATGCGAACAAAATACTTGCCAGTTTGAAGCTAAATTAAATTAATATACTTGATGAAAACTGGAGCACCCTTGCCACCAAATTTTTTTTCAGGTCCGAGGTGGTGCAATGTTGTTGTTGTTTGTTTGGTGTTTTTTTTTTTTGGGGGGGCTCTGAGGTGAAGCAAATTTTTTTATCAGATGGCGTGACAACTTCTTTTCCAAAATACTACCAAGCCCCCCCACCTTGATATCTAATGGTGCGTCCCTTATATAGGTTTATACATATACAATACAGTGTTGTATTTTGTTTATTCGACATCGAAGTGATTACATAACTTGGGTCACGGCCGGTCGTTGCATCAATCAAAGAAGTTTAGTCAGACTGATTCGGGGGGCACTCCACTTTGGAGGTGACGCGTACTAGTATGTAGGGCTGTTAAGACCCCCTTTTCAGCGTCGCTGTCACCCACATACCCTATATTTTTTACGAGCACATGCTCTGTCACCCGAAGACACCCTATTGTTCCATTCGATCTGTCACCAAAAAACCCGGGCCAAAAGATTGCCGCACCAAGATGAGGTGCAGGGGAGGGGGTGATGTGATTCAATACTTATCCCAGGGTGTTGAATTATTGGGGGAAGCTTTTTTGGCGGGACAAGGGGGAGCCAATATTGGCACAGGTATAGGTATTTGCACCGTTTCGATATTGCGAATGTGATGTAGAAACATGTCAGGATAGGCCTAAATTCAAATGGTAGGCCTATAAAAGGGAATATTTTTGGCATGTCAAAATATTTTGATGTATAGGCCTAGCCATGATAATCTTTACCTAGTATTAAAACCAAAAAGAAACTGTCTTTGGGTCACTATGTTTGAAAAAAAAAATCGTTTTGATTAACGAAAGTTGTAGCTTCGGAAATACTAAAAAAATGCCATTTTGCCGAATTCAATAAAAGTAAATGAGATATGTCAATTTTTCTCTTGAAAACATTATTCAAGTTACATAAAGTAGTGCAAAATATGGGTTCGAATTTGATTGCAAAGATGGTTTCTAGAAAAGGGGTAAATTAATTTTGTTGCAAAAGCCCTTACATCCACAAAAGGCACGATATAAACGAAATAATAAAATAAATAAGAAGGCTTGAAAATTGTACCAAACCTATTCTTTTAGTTTCTATTTATCAACACTTTATTCAAAACCAAAATGAATCAAATCGAACTAGTAATAATTGAACAATTTTTGAAAAAGCTGTTTTTCTCAAAAAGTCAAAAAGTAGATGTATAAAGGGCTTTTGCAACAAAACTCTTTATATATTAATATCATCTGTATTATTAATATTAGAAAGATTGACTATTATTTTTGTTGATATATTATAAGTACTGAATTTACTAGTATTACTATCACCAAGTCAATAGTAGGCCTATATTGTTATAATTCAATGTTAATTAAAATGTCAGCAGTAGCCTAGGCACATCACTATTTGGTGGGTATGTTCCCCCGGAATGTTTAGGTGGTGGTTCTTTGGGAGATGCGGGCGTACCAGTAAAAGGGGGTCTTTTGGAGCTGCGAACAAGTAAAATATGGGGACGTCAAAATCAAGGGTCTTTCTTGGCTTGTTGCTTGAAAATCCCAGAAATATGAGGAATGAACAATTTGGGGGTCTTTTAGAGCTAAATATTTATTTATCAAAATCAAGGGTCTTTCGGAGTTCTATTTTGGTCAAATATAGGGGTCTTTCGAGCTGCGAAATCCAAAAGGGGGTCTTTCCGGGGAGCATACCCGTATGGTCATTTGTGTTAAGTGCCCTTCCCCCCGTGAGTATAATGCATTTGCCACTTCCGAAATTTTTTTACTGATAAGCATAGGAACCGCATAGTCAGAGGCAAGGTTCATTATTGATCATTGGAGATTCAGTAGGCTATAAAGAGACAAGTGCGGTAATAGCATTTCAAGTGTATACGCGCTTAATTTCGTAATCAATAAGAGCTAATGAACAAAATCATTTCTGACAGAACTGCTAGCGCAGTTGTGTAAGCGCTCGACTGTGAAACCGGAGGTTGTGGGTTCGAACCCCGTCAGAATTTTAATTCAGATAATTTTCTTTTTCTTTCGTGAAGAAGAAATAATAATTGAATCCGTCTTATAAAATTTAACATAGTATAGTAGAATCATGTAGGCCTATGTGTTATCAGATAAGATCTTCTGTAGATTACCATATCAAAAGAATTTCGAAGTTTTGTCAAGCAAGTTTCTAAGTGTGCCCCTAATCGTGGTTTGTATAGAATTGAGGTGATAGCTTTGTTTGATATTAACCAATGACAGAGCCGCTACGATTTTAAATTAAAAACAGGTCACCGCTTGAGGCGCTGCATTTAAGACGCAGCCTAAAAAGTTTATTACGGGACAAAATAGACGTGAAAAGGCTTGATTATAGCCATTTGTCGAATACAAATGAGCGATGAGAAAATATTTGTGACCGTCGGCGCCCGACACCCCCCCCCCCTACTCCTTCCTTACCCCCTCCTATCCTGTCGTATTCTCGGTCGGAAAAATTGGGTCAACAATGTCATTATTTTGTCTGCAAAAATCTGCCCTGGACCGAGAAAGGCGCATAACCAATGATAACTGACAATTGCCCAGATAGCATACACTCTCCTTGGGCCTACACGTGCTATTAGCGCAATTTTGTTAATTACATTATACACATATTATTAGCACAAATAGCACCGCTATTTTCATGGTTATACTATTTGTGCCTCGACAGTGTTATTTTTTGAGGACTTAGAAAAAAACCATTAGGGACATTAAAATGGCTTTAAATGTTGTTAGCGCAATTAGGCCTATGCTATTTTTGAGTTCTCCTATTAGGCCTACACTTTAAGGGATGTTATTAGCACTGTTGTGCTATTATTAAAATAGTTTAGGCCTTATAGCGTGCTATTAGTTCTATAGTTTAGGCCTTATAGCGTGCTATTAGTGCTATTGTGCTCTGGAAATGGTTTGAGGGTCTTGGGGGCCTATAACGCGTTAATATCGCAATTATGTTATTTTTAATTCTAGTACACTTGGAGGGATGCTGATAGCGCCATTGTGCTATTCTTAAAATGGTTTAGGCCTTGTAGTGTGTTATTAGCGATATTGTGCTATTCTTAAAGTGGTTTAGGCAGCGTGCTATTAGCGCTATTGTGCTATTCTGTAAATTGTTTAGGCTCTATAGCGCGTTATTAGCGCAATTATGCTATTTTTGAATTCTCCTAGGAATTATATTAGCGCTATTGTGATATTCTTATAATGGTTTAGTCCAGGAGCAAGATCACACAGGAGCCCTAAATAAGGAGTTCGGTCACACCTACGGCTAGGTACTAGGTAGGTAGTGGTTTCAAATTGTGGTATCACATTTTTTACAGATCATTTTATATATGGACGTATAATCACATAAAATCACGAAAATAGGACAAAATGAAGGGGGTAGGGGAGATATAAATTCCCATAACTCAACTTTTACTCATAATAATGAATTTATTTTGGTATGAATATGTAGCTAATTGATTGTTCTAACTTCCTAGTATTATTTGAAAGCAAACATAGGATTCATTAGATCATGATTGGAAGTAGCCAGTCCATACGCTAATAGAAAATCAGATTTTCACAACAATGTGTAGGGTGGGTGTTTTTGTGACACAGGCTTCAAATTTTACTATTGTGCCAATTTCTATTTTCAATATTAAGTTTCCATTTTTTAATTTTGTTTTTAATATCAAGCATATCTAGGCAAACATTGATGTTCTGGTTCAAAGATTTATACATGTTTGTTTGGATGTTGGTTTGTGTTGTGTGGGTTTGGGTTTGGGGTAGGTGTGTGTGGGTATGTAGGGGTAGGTGTGGGGTGTGTATAGGGTTCGGGGTTGGGGTGTTTCACGTGTCTTGATATGCACTCGGCTGAACTATATAAGTTCTTAACAAAATTTGCTTGGTAAGTTACCATTCATGTAATATTTTGAATATTTATAGGTGCGGGTGAGATCAACCACTGCTTGTCAGGAAAATAGTCTGAAAATGTAAAAAAATAGTTACTTTTCCACATGTAGCAGCGTGTGTAACAATATTAAGGGGTAGGGGAAATATAAACCATCATAACTCAACTTCAACTCATGATAATGAATTCATTTTGGAATTAAAATGTAGCTAATTGATTGTTCAAACGTTTTAGTATTATTTTAAAGCAAAGCAAACATTAATTGTCAGGTAGATAGACTTAAAATGTAAGAAAAGGTAAAGGGTTAGGGGAAATAAAAACCACCATAACTCAACTTTTACTCATAATAATGAATTCATTTTGGTATCAACATGTAGCTAATTTATTGTTCTAACTTTCCAGTATTATTTTTAACAGAAAAACCATCAGATAGACATAAAATGTGAGAAAATGTTAATTTTCCAATGTGTAACAGCGTAAAATATGACAATATTATGGGGTAGGGGACGTACAAACCAATATAACTCGACATTTATTCATTATTGGCATCAATATATAGCTATTTGGTTGTTGTAATCTTTTGAAGCAAAATAACCATTAGTTCTTTGTTGGATAGACATAAAATGTTAAACAATATAAAAATTTCATGTGTAGCAGCGTAAAATATGACAATATTAAGGTGTAGGGGACATTCAAATCACCAAAACTCACGTTTTATTGATGAAAATTAATTCATTTTGGTAACAATAAGTAGCTAATTGATAGTTCTAACTTTCTAGTAATATTTTAAAAGCAATTAAACCGTTAGTTGTCAGGTAGATAGACATAAAATGTACGAAAATTTTGATATGCCATGTCTAACAGCGTAAAATATGACAATATTAAGGGGTGTAGGGAACATACAAATCACCAAAACTCAAGTTTTACTGATGAAAATGAATTAATTTTGGTATCAATATGTAGCTAATTGATAGTTCTAACTTTCTGGTATTATTTAAAAAGCAATTAAACCATTAGTTGTCAGGTAGATAGACATAAAATATGAGAAAAATGTTATTATTCCATGTCTAACAGCGTAAAATATGACAATATTAAGGGTGTAGGGAACCTACAAATCTCCAAAACTCAAGTTTTAACGGTATCAATATGTAGCTAATTGATAGTAGTTCTAACTTTCTGGTAATATTATTTTAAAAGCAATTAAACCATTAGTTGTCAGGTAATAGATAGACATAAAATGTACGAAAATGTTAATCGTAAAATGTGACAATATTAAGGGGAAGGGACATACAAATCACCCCTGATCGGGAGTCGCTTGTCTTGAATTAATTATTTCTGGCTTGCCATCCCCTTACCCTCCCACAAGGCTCATAATTATGCACAGCCCCTAAGCAATGTCAACTCTCACGCATCACGCCAAGGTAAAATCATATGGATCGTCCAAAGAAGTGAAAAAAAAATCTGAATATTAACATGTGGCATTGGACGGCGCGGTATCCGGTCGGGGGTATCCGGTACTGTAATAGCAATTTTGTTTTAAGAAGTAGTTTAAGGAGGAGAAAAGATACATTTGGTTAAAAAAATATTTCTAGGTTATAGGCCCACAACCACCTACTTAAATTTTTTTTAGTCGGCCGAGAAGTTGACAGCCCTGCGCGCGTGCAGACTTGGGTCACCAAGATTGTGCCTAATAATAATAATAAAGCGCTGCGAATCGATCACCCGACTACCGCGATACCGCTCTTTTTTTAGAAAGGACATTTAGTATCGTCAAATTGAATAATATATCAAGGTTAGTCCTTCAATCTTTTTAAAAGCTAGGCCTACATCATATTACCTGGTTCCCCGGACTGGTTCTGTCATTATTCTCTTTCATTAATTTAACCATCATCATTGATCATACGCGTCAAGTTAGCCTACAGATGCGCCGGCCGGCGGTAGCTGCCGACAAGAAAGTCACGACGCGTCGGGCATGCCACCGCATTCCGCTGTGCGCTCCCACAAAATATGACCGCCTCGGACCCCGATCGGATGGTACGAAAATTTTTGCCAATAAACCGTTTTGAAAGGATCGATCCTTGTCAATATATCTGAGAATACTGCACACGTATTTTTATTATGCGTTTAAGTTATCAAAACCGCATCATACCGATCAACCATGCTTCTAAAGAGAATGACCGAGAATAGGTATAGAAAAACTATACGGTGACCGAGAATAGGAGTTCAGTGACCGAGAATAGGCGTTGTCATCAACTTTGACCTTTTGACCTTGTACTTCCAATACAAGTTCAATGGAAGATGTCATGCAGGGTATGTTAAACCGGATGTTGTGGGGAATACACGTTCCCATATAGCTAACTTTTATAATTATTTACACAAGAAATAGAGCGGGTTGTTTCTTAAGTGACCGAGAATAGGCGTATTTACCCTAACCTTTTTTTTGTCAAATTGGAATTCATACTTTTTTTAGGAAAAAGGTGGCCAAATGCGCTAAATCCAATGATTGACATCCACTCGTATATTTTACACGATTTTGGCAGTGAATGCCTTCGTCTACTACGAGAATTTGAGAACTACTGCGGGCCAGGGAGATCGCTACTCAACCTACGTACTTAGCCCGCATTCCACGCATTCCTGAGCAAGCTCTTTACGTGACATTAATGCAACACGAGGTTCATTGTACCACCGTCACAGCCACCGTGCATTTGGCGGGACACTTGAGTAGACCCAGCCATAGCATGACAGATGTAGTATTTTATTCTGATAAACAAATAAGTTTTATTTCAAGAGTTCAGTCAGAATTATGAAAACAAACAGCAACGATTTCAAGTCAACAAAATCCAAAAAAGGCCTAAATGCAAAAGATTGTTATTCATTTCACTATGTTGATGACAGGAGATACAGCGTGCAGAACTGCATTCGCCAAAAACGTGTTCTCTCTAATGACCATATTCCTTTATTTGTAATCACCAAGAATCCAGAATCCCTAAAACTGATTTATTTTCAATGTACAGTATTTAATTTATCAATATGTTGCTTTTGTGCAATAAGTTCAACAATAAAAAATAATAAAGAAAAAATCTGAAAACAAATGTGTGCTTGTGTTCAACTTTCGTTGTGCGATATTTTGATGGTTAGTCACTCTTGACACCCCTGTCATCTTGCGCTCACAAGTTATGTTGCTTTTAAGATATGGAATTGAAACTTAGCAAACAGTTACAAGAAGGATAAATAAATAGTATGTGAAAAAATGATATTGTTTTGTTGTACCATCACAAAATGCGGTTCATTGTCTACATGTAACCTTTTTATGGGACACCTTGTATGATATACTTAGAAGTGAAATAAATGCAGCTATAAATTGAACCTACTATGTAATTTGGCACACAATAATCCAGCTGGATTTTGCATGTCTACCGTTAGTATTATGTAGGTTGCAAAAAAAGTGTAACTTATTTCCTTGTAGCGTTTTGCACATTAATTCATCCATCTTCAATCGCCTTGCCCCAATTCACCAAACGCAGGTTGACTTTAACTTGATTATGGTCGGGAACTTTCTCTCATGCCGCTAATAACTAAGAAAAATATGATAAATTCATTACAGTAATAAGTAATTTATTGGACGCATCGATTTGAGTTTTGGAAACGAATAAAACGGGTTCATTTGAAGACCTGAGCGCAAGAAGACCGTAAGTCCACTTGGACCCTCAGCATGTATACACTAAACTTACGTATAGTTTCTTAGGGTTTTATGATGTTTAATACATGTTTCAGGGTGAAAACATCATGAAAGGTTGTGAAAGATTTGTTTTGGCCTCTGATGAACATGTATAAACATTACCAAACTATACGCAACTTTAGTATATACATGTTGAGGGGCCAAGAGGACTTACGGTCTTCTTGCGCTCAGGTCTTCATTTACTATTTTGTTCTCTGAGTTTCAAGTTGCTGTTTTTCCTCCTCATTTGTGTTTATTTACAATATTATTTGCTTTTAAAGGTGTTTTTCATTTGTTCAGCGTATAATTATGATTCAAGATGGGCCTGTTGACTCTTTTCAATAATAACAAATAAAAGCAAAAAAAAAAAAAAAGAGATTAAATGGTCTCAGATTGCACCACTTACAAAACCGTTTAAAATAATTTGCCATATCGCAGGTGGTTTGTTACCTGGTAACATGGCACATGGCAAAACATGATCAACATCCATTGAGCCATGTGGACCTTAACCTATTTGGTGATGTTACCCATGTAATAAAACATCCAAAATAAACTTTTCTCATTTTGATTTATTTTTTCCAAAGGATCAATTTGAATTCAGTTGGATTAAAATTTGAGCATTTTTCAATTTCAGACGCCCGTGGACCTCAGCATTTTACCGTTGACCTTTTTGAAGAAGTATATGGTGGAGAAATGTCAAACTATACTTTCTTTCTGAATCCTTATATGATAAGAGCAATAAATTGGTATAGCGTTTACCCGAGAACTACTGAGCCATATTTTGTAACACAACACGAACTACGAAGAGGGGGGTTGTTACGACCCCCTTAATTTTCAATTACAAACGTCACATACATTTATATGAGTCTCTTCTATCCACTGATACCACACGAAGTACAAACATTCCCCACATAATGTCGCTATGACGTCATAATGTGAGGACGCCCATGCAATTTCGGGAAATTCTGGCTATATGTATAGGCAAATTTGATTTTCAGCTAAATATTCTACAAAATTCGACTTTCTCCGAATTTTCTCCGATATATAAAAGGAAATTACTTTTTTCACCTAAGTAAAAAGGTCAGCAGACCTTGTAAAATGTCCCAAGAGCGAAATGAAAATCATTGGGGCCTCACCCGCCCCCTTCCCTTCTATGGTCATCTTTGGTGGCCGGTCCTACCGGTGCTGGGGTAAAAATGTAATCACTAAAATGAGCGCAAAGGATGTGTCTACGATTAGCTTAGGTCGTTTGGTCGTAAAGACGTGCATTTTTTGTGTGACGGATAAACATTTTTCGGGGATTTTTGATGTGTTATTTAGTATGTATTTTTGATATGTATGGGGATCATTAAATGCACTTGTACAATAATCTATTGAGAACTATGTTATTAGCAACGATTAAGGCGAGAAAAACGTTGTCAATCCGGTGTATTACAGGGTGTATCACAATGATTGGTACCGGGCTATGTGACATTTTCCAAAATATAAAACTCCTGATTAATATAGTTTTGTACTATAAATAGAAAGGGCATTATGTTAACTTATTGATATGATAATCTGAAGATAATAGGTTAATGCATCTGGGAGCTATTGTCATTTAAACGAAGATCGACGTAATCATGGTTTTACTTACACAGCTCAGTTATATCATGTTTGTATGGGACACTCCTTGCTCTTGGAAACTGTGTTCTAAACCTTCTCTGCACTTCTCCATAGCTTTATGTCAACCAGTAATTCTTTACTATGTACAAATGATAGTAAAACAATTCGCCAAAAATGAGAAGTCGTCGGTACCAATCATTTTGATACATCCTGTATCCGACCGAATCCGACAAACGCGCTTTGCGCATGATCACACGTTCAAATATTTATCCACCTGCTAAACTTAAAGTCGTAAATTTGATTAACCCTCGCCAAGGTGCACAGTGGAGAAATGTTTATGGATAGTGTACAACGACGAAGAGAAACGATGATTACGTTATGTTAGAATTATCTCTAAACTTACCTGGTTCGATCCAAGCCATGAGCGTCAGGTGTATTTAGATACCTTCTCCTAGTTTAGTAATATAATACATTACAATACAGTGGAAGTCAATAATTTGTTCAAATAGCTATAGTAGCAGCGACCCGACCGACATTAAAATTGTAATGAGATTCTTTGTGAAGTTCACTACCTGTTACTTATTGATATCATTTCCTTTCACTTGCATGTTTTTCTTCTTCTTCTTTCACAGGGTAAATTACGAGTCACACTGAATATATTGTTGGTCTTAAAGCAAAGCATGAATGTGATGAGATACAATAAGTTATCTCGTAGTCTTCATTCTTGCACAAAAGCGTTGCCTCAGAAGATCGCGCACATGAAATATGTTAAGGGAATGATGATTTTACCGCCGACGTATAGGAAAGTCACTGGATTCAAAGATATTAAGACGAACCCATCTTTAAATGTATATAGTATCAAAACAAATTAAAACAATAATTCAGAAATCAGACATTAAAAACTAACTTAAAATGTAAAAATTGCTTGGATGAAACTGTGAAATAAGACTTCGTCATCAATGGGTTATGATTGACTTTGAGATTTTGGTCGTCAAAAAGCGCTCGAATTGAAATAATAGTCCCCTTATGCACGATTGAATTGATCGAGCTCGTCTAACTTGTGATAGTCACGTATTCATATTGTTCAAATATGAACACGTGAGAAATCGTGCCTGTAAGACTTTTTTGTATGCTTCTTTTCCGGAAACATCCCACAATGCATGCGGCATTAGCCCCATATTCCATGATGCATTAGGCTTTCTCTAGGAAGACCGAGTACTTTCATGACTGGAAATGCACTATAGTTATTAAAACCATACCACCCCCTTAGATTTTTATCCGTCATTATGATAAAAAAAAAACGCGGTGTTTACGCACTAACGAACTGAGCTAATCGTAGATCCATCCTTTACACTCATTTTAGGGATAAAATTGTTAACCCATCTCTATACCCGGGGGTAGATCCGATGATCAAAGATGACCATAGAGGGGGTTGATGAGGCCCACCATTGGTTTCTACAGTAAAATCAAAGATTTTCATTTCGCTCTTGTTCTTGTACATTTTACTTGTTTGTTAGTAAAGGTAACAGACTGCTAAATAAGCGTCATATATTAACTGACGAAAAATTACGGACATGTGTCCATCTCTTTCCATTAGTATTGTGAAAAACTAAGTTGCTGAGGCGCTAGCTCAATATGCTAGCAAAATATTTCTCGCGATGACCCCATGTTCACATTGGCTTATTAAGCTGTATTTTTGTGCTAAAGGTTGTCGTAATTCATGACATTTCTTGTCCGGCAGTTTTGGTTCAATTTTACCCCATAGCTTACAAAATGAATAGCGCGGTTTTCCGAACTTTTCTGATCTTGGATTGAAAAGGTCTATTATACTTATCATCAAGTGCATATACGACGTTAACCCGTAATGCTGTGCTTTAGATGACAACTACCATCCATACATATTTGAATATTACCAATTTGTTACTACGGACCTATAATAAAAATAGGTCACTTATGTTGGCTGAAGAGATTGCCGGCATCCACGCAACACAATAAGCTAACATTTATCTATGCCACAGTTACTTTTAATTTGCATGACTTGGTGGCGCGAAAGTCTATTTAAAACTTGTTGTTTGCACCAAAGAGACTCTCTATCTCAAGTTGATATTCATTGAGACAAGACTATGAGCGTATGATCAATTCAATTACCAAATTGTAATTGATTACAAAAAATGTTTCAAACAATAACATTATAATGAATCGAGGTGTCTGAAATAAAACATAGCAAAAACTAAAGTTCTGCATCTAAAAATTGATGTTAAAATATTCAAATAGCAATTTTGTAATACACGTAGCACGGCATAATGCTGACCAAGTGTCGAATAGAACGTAACGAAATTTAAAGATGGAAGCACGTTACCTTATTATTGTAATAATTGCGAATATTACACTCGCGAAAATAAAATGCTCTCGAACAAATCGAGGGTTCAGAACCAGAAAGCCTTAAGGGATGTGGCTATAGGAATAAAGACCAAACAAACATATTCTTGTTTACATCGTAATATTGTAGTATTTCAACCATTTCACAACTTCAGCTGTGTAACTTACAAAAATTCCCGCTAAAAAGTGGTTCTTTTAATTTTTGAAAATACATTAAAAATCGCATTGGACTTTTCGTACTGATCGTACTATAAGTGACCACCAGCCTATAATGTTCTGATCACACTATAGACTGGGATTATATTTGACGTCATTGCCAGGCAATTTGTCCCTATTGTTCCTTGTCTGGAAATATGCCCAAGTATCAGGGACCGTGCTTTTAAAAAAACCGCCAGATCACAATAAGGCAATCGACCTGTGTAGTGGTCATACGTTGTTCATTCAGCCATAAAAGTATTCTAGTCCCTCAGCGACTCATTAATAATGCGTTGCCTCAGGTCAGGGATTCTATTATAATAATTCTAATCCTTTCTTTGACAGGTCAATAGATAAAAGAGAGGTCTTGAAAAACAGGTGTGAGGTTGAAGATAATATTTGATCATCAAAGTTGCTGGCATAGGAAATTTCGTGGAGGTAGCGCTTATTATTTCTTGTAAACACAATCTAATGTGGTATTCGCTACATGGAGAAGGCCGGTCTGCAAATGTTCAGTGCATGAATCTATATAGTAGAGATATTATAGCTTCATGTTCAGTGTAAATCAATTAAAATACTATAGCTGGATATCAAAAAATCGTGATGCATTCCTTCTTGTTATGATGGACGACAAGTATTAATTTTGATATTATTGTGACAAAATCCATTCCCTTCTCAATTGATTAGGCTCCAGGATTAGGCTTTCTTTTCGAAAAATAAATCATGGGGCCTAGAGACCATTAAATAGGCTAAACCCATATTCGGTATGCGGAAACCTTCATAGTCCGGGCGGCGCTTGTACTCGCATTAAACAGGCAAAGTTCGCTAAACCGACGCCTACTTCAATTACCAACCTTTATCGGGGCGAGTTTGAGTTTTCATAGTCATCTATTACATAATAGGCCCTACCATTTTTCACCCCGATGTGGCACAGTGGCAGTGACGTCAACGCGTTGAAGCAGCTGTTTCGCTCGCGCATCTATGCGGCGTCTTTAAGCGCGAGCGTGTGTACACCAGCGCTTTGATCGAACGCTAGCGAGTGTAATGAAATTCACAGGCGGCATAGGACACGCGACACGTGACGTTCGAGGCTGGCGAAAATACAAGGCTGACAGCCCCATTCCAAATACACGGTTAGCAGTTAAAAATTGAAAAACAACATACTTAGTGTGGTACATTGTCGTACCCTGACGGTTTTAGAGTAAGATAATTTTGCTTTGACACCACATAGCAAATTTAGAATTGTTTGTGAAGATTTCATGATTATGTGTTAATCCAATAGCGACGTCAAATATGACGATATCGCTTCCATCACCGCCTGGAAATTCACACAGTACTGATGTCACTGCCACATCAGGGTGAACATGGTTTAGCTCATTGCAAACCAGCCAAATTTGTCATATGTTTGAATAGCTAGTAGAAAACCCGTGAATATAGTGTCAGAAAGTCTCACACATCTTAGGATAACCTTGTCATTAATGTGATACCGAAAGCAGCGTCATTTTTGGAATATATTTGAACATTGCGTGGGAAAACATTGCGGTAAAAAGTAAATTAATAATGAAAATCGTTTAATTTTAATAATACCAACCAGTAACTGACATTGAGTACATTATGTAAAGCATTTTCTTGTTATAAAAAACAAGGAAAAAGCAGTCCAAAATTAAACTTTTTATCACAACGCCATATTTTAAAAAAGTACATTTTGGGAGGGCCTACGCTGGTTCTTTTAATTCTAGTTTAAAATATGTTCATCACCTGCAGTCCAAATCTATGGTTTCGTCAAAGTATTGGGAACTAATGTGGATGGTATTTTGGTTTAAAAAAACGATACTGTTATTAATATCGGTATTTATGCCAGCGACATTCCTAGTGTGTAAAATGCATTGAAAATTGTCGGCTAAAAAGTGCATAAATTAAAATCGTGAACAGTAATAGCAACAATAACTATCTACATTCCAAGCGGAAACGCTTTTCAAAAACATACCACCTTTTTTGGGCAATCGCTGAAACCGAAATATGAAATTCCAGGCCATCTGTAAAAAAGTGCGTGAGCAAAAATGAAAATGAACTTGGGTCACCGAAACAAATGTTTATATTGGTGTCAGGTCTTTCATAGTGATACAGCAATTAGCCCCCAATAATGGCTTTCATTTGAACCGTTATTTGTTAAACTGCGATTTTTACTTTTTGAGAAATTAATGAACGTATCAAAAAACTTTTCGCAAATCGATTTAAAATTGCCCGACCCGTTGACTCACTTTTTGACCATTTTGAGATTTTGGTACCTAAATAATCAACAGCACCCACAGATTATTCCAATCACAAAACTTCAACCCAATCAAACTTCATATTGCAGACATAGCACTATTATATTTAACCTCATCTCTATAATAGCCAATTGCAGTTGCCAGAACTCATTTGGGTCAAACAATCAGATAAATCTTTCTGGCCTGCACTACATGTATAATATATAGCTACATACATAAATTCCGAAGATAATTTCATGCCACTTTAGGTTAACAAATATAGGGTCCACAACTTATAAGTTCCCCCCAAAATACTTTTTAAAATAAATCGAAAAATATTTGACGAAATGCAAACCTGTAAAAAGATATGGGTAGCCTTCTTTGTTTTACACATGTGGACCAAATTTCAGCGTCACACGTCATTGCGTTCAGTAACAATGGCTCATTATGTTAAAAGAGAGACCGTTTTAAACAGTGTTAAAAGTTAATTGCATCTGAGTCTGTTTGACTCAATTCTCAAACAATAAGTAGGCCAGGGATATTCATGTATTTGTAAAAGAAAACTTAATACTTAAAACTTTGGTATTCTTCTTCTTCTTTTTCAAAAGCAATGCAGGTGTTTAATTCTTTTCTTTTTAATGCTAAATGGCTGAGATGTTAAAAATGAGAACACAATACTGCAAGAGCTAACCCGAGCAATCTAATATGTATGGAACAACATTTGACCAGCAACGGGTCTGGAATTTAATAAACAGCACGTGGCGACGTTGCAATGCACTTGTCAACAGTGCAGGAGGACACATTCCCTACTAAACATCTAGACTTTAAGTTTTATTTCCATAAAAACACATGACAAGGCCTAACCTACTCTATTGTTTGACAATTGACTCCTATGGACTCAGGTGCAACTTTTAAAACTCCTTCTTTTTTACATAATGAACCATTGTGACCAAACGCAATGATGTGTTACACTGCAAATTGGCCCAGATTTGTAAAACAAATAAGGTTACTCATAACTTTTTACAATTTTACATTTCGTTAAATAATTTTCGATTTATTTCAAAAAGCATTAGGGGGAACTTATAAGTTGTGTACCCTATATCGTCGGCCGTATCACATACTGACGTATTTGCAAAATACGCATTTCGAGAAAATCGAACTTGAAAATCTAGCGATTATAGAGTAGAACATAACACACTAACATACCAATTTTCTCAAAAATGTTAAAAATGTCGAATACGTCAGTGATACGGCCAACGATATGTTGAAGTGCCAGACACAATTGGCATTAACCCATCTTGAAGTACTTTTTTGAGTGCTGTTACAGAATGAAAAAAATTATTGAATGGTCATTGGATTTTATTATAAAGAGATTATAATAACACATTCCATTCACTATTGACAACATTGAAGCCGTAACTCAGAAATTATAGATTTCAGTTAGCACCAGAAAGACGTAACTCGATATGGAAAGGAATTATAAAGAATATCTTAAGTTTCACTATACTTTTATATAATTTGTTATAATGGATAGGACAC
This sequence comes from Amphiura filiformis, assembly GCF_039555335.1. NCBI lineage: Eukaryota > Metazoa > Echinodermata > Ophiuroidea > Amphilepidida > Amphiuridae > Amphiura > Amphiura filiformis. The sequence continues at coordinate 12,494,658 of NC_092638.1, forward strand.
ACCTTACAGGACCAAAATTTGAGTAAAATGAGACGCTTACATTGTTGTTATAAATAGTTTAGTTCGCAAAAATAGGGTAAGTTAAGGCTTTGTGATTCTCAGCCCTCGAAATGTTACTTTACCGCATGGTGGATTTGGGTGTTTTAATTTTTAGTTTTTTGTGTTTTATTATTTTAACCAGGCTGCATTATATATAGATGTGAGCGTTTCTTAAAATTGGAAAGAAAAAATTGGGGAAAAAAATAAAAACGGCGGGCCCAGAGGTAAGTGGCAACGTGATTATTAACTCCCGTATTTTTCTAATATAAGCTAAGAATAATTGCTATACATGGCTAGGCTGCAGGTAAAAAACATGCTCTTCTTTGTTTTAAATATTCTCTCAAATTCAATAAAATAGATACCAAACCGACCTATATATCTCGATTTTTTTCACGCAACAACACATCCATACATCTGAATAAAACCTGTACTCCCTATCGGCATATAGTGTTCATCATTAGACCCTCTAGCTGCCATTTATAGAATAGTAAACACACAAAAGGTACGAACGTGTGATTAGAATCTTTCAAGTCAAGGCGATATGAGACGAAGTAATATGACTTACGTCAGACTGAATCTATGTAACGAGACATATATATAATTGAAATGTATGATAGAAAGACTCCAAAATATAGTAAGTTAAGGGGACAAGATAGAGTGCACATAACGAATTTTAGAGTACATGCTAAACTTAAGTTTATAAAGAAGTTTTACTCTGTTTACCAGTAACACGTTTCAATTTAATTTAAAAACAACAACAACAAAATGATATCTGAACCGCATAATAATTCTCTGGTTCGATTCCGAAACCATTCATACCTTTCACCTGTTTTATCTTGGTGTAGACTAGTCATTTAGTAAATAACTTCTCCAATATTATACATTACAATATAGTGAACGTCAATAATTGTGTCAAATAGCTGTAGTAGAAACGACCTGACCGACATTACAATTCTGATGAGATTATTTGTGAAATTCACTACTTGCTATGTATTGATTATCATTTGCTTTTAATTGCATGATTTTTCGTCTTTTACAGTGTAATATTACGAGCAAATCACACTGAACATATGGTCTTAAAGCAAGGCAAGTTTTTGATGAGATACAATAAGTTTGCCCATAGTAGCCATTCTTGCACATAAGACCTATACAGCGTTGTCTCAGAAGATCGCGCACATTAAATATGTTAAAGGAATGATGACTTTACCATGGGCGTAAGGGAAGTCACTGTAAAAATAATTCAAACATCAATTAAAAACAACATAAACCAGGTTTAACTTAAAATGTAAAAGATTGCTGTGACGAAACTGTAAAATAAGACTTCGTCATTAATAGGGTATGGTTGACTTTGAGATTTTGATCGTCAAAGAGCACTCAAATTGAAATAATAGTCTCCTAATGCACGATTGAATTCAACAAGCTCGACTAACTTGTTATAGTCACGTATTCTTCTTGTTCAAACATGAACACGTGAGAAATCGTGCCTGTAACTCCTACCTTTTGTATACTTCATTTCCTATAAATATATTGTTATATGCACCCAAAATAGTCCACAATAATTATTAAATGTTATATAGTTTGTCATCAGACATTCGTTTTTATATGTTTAGATATTTATTTCCATTGGTTTGTACATGCAATATTCTAGAAATTCAATGGAAAATGTTAATCAGTAAAGTGAACAAGAAATTCATATATACAGTCATGGACAAAAGTTTGGAATATATTTTATTTTTTGCATAGGCCTGTTTTTAAGAGCAGATTTCCTACCAGCAATGATCCGTCAGCCATGCAAAATGGATCACGGGAAATATTCCACAAAGAACCTTGGCAAACCTGGTCGAGAGAATGCCATGTCTCGTACGTGACCTTGAGCTGGCAAGGGGTGGACACATTATATATTGAGTTGGGTTTTCTCAAGCTAGAGACTTATCTGAACATGTCAGAGTGACAGTTTCAGTTTCAGTTTAAACGATAAAGTTTGCTAGTGTCTTTAATCGCATTTTGGGATACAAAGAGACCGCCAAAAAGTGTTGTAATTGTGTGATCCTTCCATTGTAATGCGCTTCCTCAGGTAATTCTTTGTTTAATTGGCAAACAGTGTGATGTAAACATCAAAGGACATTTGTACCTTTCAATTAAATTCAACTGAGCACTACTCTAGACCAATAAACCTGTTCCTAATATGATTAAAAACTGCATTTGATACAAAAATAAAAATATTCCAAACTTTTGTGTCCATGACTGTATTTAGTTATTATGTGGAAATTCTATAAATTTAAGGGTTGGCGCTATTATAGTAACCATCTATATAGAATACAGATTAATGATTCTGATTTACTTGTGGTGGTGTAATGAGCTATATTTAGAAAGGCTGGAGAATACATAAACAAGAGCAGTAGTGTCGAGTTATAACAGGGAACTCTGTGAAACTTATGTTAGCCAGTGATGGTAAAAAGTTACCGTAATTGTGTAAAGTCTTTAAACTTCGGTCCACGGTTCTTGTGTGTTGGAGAGAAGAAAATAAGCCAAAGGCGGTAGTGACAGCCAATAGTTCTTGATTGTCTTTTCAACTCAAAGAAATGACTACATGTGTTATCTGACTGTCAAGAAGAGCAGATAGAGTGGTCGAGTGGTCTCCAACAGATGAGCTTACTGTCAACATAGAAGACCACTTGGAAAACACTAGCATAGCAGCTAGGATAGTGAGAGGACTATATAATTCTCATTCTATATTTTTCATTAGTGAAGACTAGTGAAGATAGCACACTGCTTAATAAGCGTCCAATTGAAATGCTTGTTTTCTATGCTCAATTTAGGCCCTGTCGTCATTCTTTGAAATATTGTTATTAAATCTAGTAGATTGTAAATCGATGAAAGTGTAACATATGTTTCTATGCGGGAAAAACGTGCCTAAAACATGAACAAGGTACTCAAGATGTTGATTATGCGTGTTAAATGAATCTCTGAAAAACACTGATACTTATGCGAGCACATTTAATGATTTCGAGCAATGACGGTTGTGAAGCTTTTTAACATAGCGATATCTCTATTATAGTAATCAAAGACTGTATCACAACGGCACATACGATGTAAACACATAATGCCGTGCTTTAGATCACCTGCATATAGTTAACATCGATGCATATGTTAATATTAGGCATGTCCACTAAAAATTGAAGTACTTTTAAATTGATTCAGACCTAACTTATTGGCTGGGAATTGATGAAAGAAACATTTTGGCGTTTAAATAATCTTAATCGGACGTTTCATTCCAGAGATATGGCCTTTTGAGTGTTACGGTTTTATATAGGGCTGCTAGAACATTTTAAAAGTTAAAGTCCAAAAAGGATTACTAACAGAAAGTGCAATTTTAAGGTACTTTTTCTTAATGTATTTATTAACTAGCGTTATCTGGAACATTATATTTGCTTATAACAACATGAAAATAAGATCATCCTGAAAATTTAATCGATTTTGTTGACATACAACAAAAAATATAAGACCTCAAAACCCATGGTTTGTTTGGTGAAACCGCAAGCATGATCATAGATGGCCGCCATGGAAAATATCTCCATAGAGGAGATGAACAATAAGTGCATTATTTCAAATGAATGGCGGTAGTCTTAAACATTGTTCAATCTTTTACGGTCAGCACATTTTATCTTCAAAAATTATTATATTTCATCATGGCATAAGTTTGGTAACATTAATCACTGCCAATTTTGAGAAATTTGCTCCAACTCAAAGTTTATCTTTACTACATGGAGCAATACACTGTGTGCATGGAAGCCATGATGGTCCCCGGTTTTTATACTCCCTATGAAATGGACATGGTAGTAAGAAGTGCACGGGGAAGTGCATGATTTGAGATGGGCCGCGGTAGGCTTAAACATTCTTAAATTTCTTAACATCCTACACATTTTGTCTTCATAAATAGTTACATTTTATGAGTATGTAAGTTTGCTTGTCTGATTCACTCCAAATTTGGAGATAATTGCGTTTGAACACCTGATGCACGGAATGGTGTCACTTCAACCTGTTGTAGTGCTCATCTCATTAAATTTTTCATTAAAAAAAGTTGATCTCTTCATGCAGGAAGGTCCTCTCTATTTACTGACCAAACAGGAAAAAGTTTGGTGAATGTTTTCTGGTGGAATCAGGAATTTCTTGAAACACCCTGATATAGGCCTACATTTGGATCAAAACAAGTATGTACGCCATTTAACATGCCTGGGATTTCTTGTATCGATCAGTTTCTCCATAGACAATACGTGTGTGAGTGCACGCACACAGTAAATGAAAAATCGTTCTAGTGGAAACTGTATTGAGAGTGGGCATCCCTATTAATATTACCAATTTGTAAGTACGAACCTATAATGAAATAGACTACCTATTTTGGCTGAAGAGATTGCCGGCATCCCCGCAACACAATACGCTAACATTTATCTGTGTCACAGTTACTTTTAATTTATATGACTATATCGTCGGCCGTATCACATACTGACGTATTTGCAAAATACGCATTTCGAGAAAATCGAACTTGAAAATCTAGCGATTATAGAGTAGAACATAACACACTAACATACCAATTTTCTCAAAAATGTTAAAAATGTCGAATACGTCAGTGATACGGCCAACGATATGTTGAAGTGCCAGACACAATTGGCATTAACCCATCTTGAAGTACTTTTTTGAGTGCTGTTACAGAATGAAAAAAATTATTGAATGGTCATTGGATTTTATTATAAAGAGATTATAATAACACATTCCATTCACTATTGACAACATTGAAGCCGTAACTCAGAAATTATAGATTTCAGTTAGCACCAGAAAGACGTAACTCGATATGGAAAGGAATTATAAAGAATATCTTAAGTTTCACTATACTTTTATATAATTTGTTATAATGGATAGGACACACCTTACAGGACCAAAATTTGAGTAAAATGAGACGCTTACATTGTTGTTATAAATAGTTTAGTTCGCAAAAATAGGGTAAGTTAAGGCTTTGTGATTCTCAGCCCTCGAAATGTTACTTTACCGCATGGTGGATTTGGGTGTTTTTAATTTTTAGTTTTTTTGTGTTTTTATTATTTTAACCAGGCTGCATTATATATAGATGTGAGCGTTTCTTAAAATTGGAAAGAAAAAATTGGGGAAAAAAATAAAAACGGCGGGCCCAGAGGTAAGTGGCAACGTGATTATTAACTCCCGTATTTTTCTAATATAAGCTAAGAATAATTGCTATACATGGCTAGGCTGCAGGTAAAAAACATGCTCTTCTTTGTTTTAAATATTCTCTCAAATTCAATAAAATAGATACCAAACCGACCTATATATCTCGATTTTTTTCACGCAACAACACATCCATACATCTGAATAAAACCTGTACTCCCTATCGGCATATAGTGTTCATCATTAGACCCTCTAGCTGCCATTTATAGAATAGTAAACACACAAAAGGTACGAACGTGTGATTAGAATCTTTCAAGTCAAGGCGATATGAGACGAAGTAATATGACTTACGTCAGACTGAATCTATGTAACGAGACATATATATAATTGAAATGTATGATAGAAAGACTCCAAAATATAGTAAGTTAAGGGGACAAGATAGAGTGCACATAACGAATTTTAGAGTACATGCTAAACTTAAGTTTATAAAGAAGTTTTACTCTGTTTACCAGTAACACGTTTCAATTTAATTTAAAAACAACAACAACAAAATGATATCTGAACCGCATAATAATTCTCTGGTTCGATTCCGAAACCATTCATACCTTTCACCTGTTTTATCTTGGTGTAGACTAGTCATTTAGTAAATAACTTCTCCAATATTATACATTACAATATAGTGAACGTCAATAATTGTGTCAAATAGCTGTAGTAGAAACGACCTGACCGACATTACAATTCTGATGAGATTATTTGTGAAATTCACTACTTGCTATGTATTGATTATCATTTGCTTTTAATTGCATGATTTTTCGTCTTTTACAGTGTAATATTACGAGCAAATCACACTGAACATATGGTCTTAAAGCAAGGCAAGTTTTTGATGAGATACAATAAGTTTGCCCATAGTAGCCATTCTTGCACATAAGACCTATACAGCGTTGTCTCAGAAGATCGCGCACATTAAATATGTTAAAGGAATGATGACTTTACCATGGGCGTAAGGGAAGTCACTGTAAAAATAATTCAAACATCAATTAAAAAACAACATAAACCAGGTTTAACTTAAAATGTAAAAGATTGCTGTGACGAAACTGTAAAATAAGACTTCGTCATTAATAGGGTATGGTTGACTTTGAGATTTTGATCGTCAAAGAGCACTCAAATTGAAATAATAGTCTCCTAATGCACGATTGAATTCAACAAGCTCGACTAACTTGTTATAGTCACGTATTCTTCTTGTTCAAACATGAACACGTGAGAAATCGTGCCTGTAACTCCTACCTTTTTGTATACTTCATTTCCCTATAAATATATTGTTATATGCACCCAAAATAGTCCACAATAATTATTAAATGTTATATAGTTTGTCATCAGACATTCGTTTTTATATGTTTAGATATTTATTTCCATTGGTTTGTACATGCAATATTCTAGAAATTCAATGGAAAATGTTAATCAGTAAAGTGAACAAGAAATTCATATATACAGTCATGGACAAAAGTTTGGAATATATTTTATTTTTTGCATAGGCCTGTTTTTAAGAGCAGATTTCCTACCAGCAATGATCCGTCAGCCATGCAAAATGGATCACGGGAAATATTCCACAAAGAACCTTGGCAAACCTGGTCGAGAGAATGCCATGTCTCGTACGTGACCTTGAGCTGGCAAGGTGTGGACACATTATATATTGAGTTGGGTTTTCTCAAGCTAGAGACTTATCTGAACATGTCAGAGTGACAGTCTCAGTTTCAGTTTAAACGATAAAGTTTGCTAGTGTCTTTAATCGCATTTTGGGATACAAAGAGACCGCCAAAAGTGTTGTAATTGTGTGATCCTTCCATTGTAATGCGCTTCCTCAGGTAATTCTTTGTTTAATTGGCAAACAGTGTGATGTAAACATCAAAGGACATTTGTACCTTTCAATTAAATTCAACTGAGCACTACTCTAGACCAATAAACCTGTTCCTAATATGATTAAAAACTGCATTTGATACAAAAATAAAAATATTCCAAACTTTTGTCCATGACTGTATTTAGTTATTATGTGGAAATTCTAAAAAATTAAGGGTTGGCGCTATTATAGTAACCATCTATATAGAATACAGATTAATGATTCTGATTTACTTGTGGTGGTGTAATGAGCTATATTTAGAAAGGCTGGAGAATACATAAACAAGAGCAGTAGTGTCGAGTTATAACAGGGAACTCTGTGAAACTTATGTTAGCCAGTGATGGTAAAAAAGTTACCGTAATTGTGTAAAGTCTTTAAACTTCGGTCCACGGTTCTTGTGTGTTGGAGAGAAGAAAATAAGCCAAAGGCGGTAGTGACAGCCAATAGTTCTTGATTGTCTTTTCAACTCAAAGAAATGACTACATGTGTTATCTGACTGTCAAGAAGAGCAGATAGAGTGGTCGAGTGGTCTCCAACAGATGAGCTTACTGTCAACATAGAAGACCACTTGGAAAACACTAGCATAGCAGCTAGGATAGTGAGAGGACTATATAATTCTCATTCTATATTTTCATTAGTGAAGACTAGTGAAGATAGCACACTGCTTAATAAGCGTCCAATTGAAATGCTTGTTTTCTATGCTCAATTTAGGCCCTGTCGTCATTCTTTGAAATATTGTTATTAAATCTAGTAGATTGTAAATCGATGAAAGTGTAACATATGTTTCTATGCGGGAAAAACGTGCCTAAAACATGAACAAGGTACTCAAGATGTTGATTATGCGTGTTAAATGAATCTCTGAAAAACACTGATACTTATGCGAGCACATTTAATGATTTCGAGCAATGACGGTTGTGAAGCTTTTTAACATAGCGATATCTCTATTATAGTAATCAAAGACTGTATCACAACGGCACATACGATGTAAACACATAATGCCGTGCTTTAGATCACCTGCATATAGTTAACATCGATGCATATGTTAATATTAGGCATGTCCACTAAAAATTGAAGTACTTTTAAATTGATTCAGACCTAACTTATTGGCTGGGAATTGATGAAAGAAACATTTTGGCGTTTAAATAATCTTAATCGGACGTTTCATTCCAGAGATATGGCCTTTTGAGTGTTACGGTTTTATATAGGGCTGCTAGAACATTTTAAAAGTTAAAGTCCAAAAGGATTACTAACAGAAAGTGCAATTTTAAGGTACTTTTTCTTAATGTATTTATTAACTAGCGTTATCTGGAACATTATATTTGCTTATAACAACATGAAAATAAGATCATCCTGAAAATTTAATCGATTTTGTTGACATACAACAAAAAATATAAGACCTCAAAACCCATGGTTTGTTTGGTGAAACCGCAAGCATGATCATAGATGGCCGCCATGGAAAATATCTCCATAGAGGAGATGAACAATAAGTGCATTATTTCAAATGAATGGCGGTAGTCTTAAACATTGTTCAATCTTTTACGGTCAGCACATTTTATCTTCAAAAATTATTATATTTCATCATGGCATAAGTTTGGTAACATTAATCACTGCCAATTTTGAGAAATTTGCTCCAACTCAAAGTTTATCTTTACTACATGGAGCAATACACTGTGTGCATGGAAGCCATGATGGTCCCCAGTTTTTATACTCCCTATGAAATGGACATGGTAGTAAGAAGTGCACGGGGAAGTGCATGATTTGAGATGGGCCGCGGTAGGCTTAAACATTCTTAAATTTCTTAACATCCTACACATTTTGTCTTCATAAATAGTTACATTTTATGAGTATGTAAGTTTGCTTGTCTGATTCACTCCAAATTTGGAGATAATTGCGTTTGAACACCTGATGCACGGAATGGTGTCACTTCAACCTGTTGTAGTGCTCATCTCATTAAATTTTCATTAAAAAAGTTGATCTCTTCATGCAGGAAGGTCCTCTCTATTTACTGACCAAACAGGAAAAAGTTTGGTGAATGTTTTCTGGTGGAATCAGGAATTTCTTGAAACACCCTGATATAGGCCTACATTTGGATCAAAACAAGTATGTACGCCATTTAACATGCCTGGGATTTCTTGTATCGATCAGTTTCTCCATAGACAATACGTGTGTGAGTGCACGCACACAGTAAATGAAAAATCGTTCTAGTGGAAACTGTATTGAGAGTGGGCATCCCTATTAATATTACCAATTTGTAAGTACGAACCTATAATGAAATAGACTACCTATTTTGGCTGAAGAGATTGCCGGCATCCCCGCAACACAATACGCTAACATTTATCTGTGTCACAGTTACTTTTAATTTATATGACTTGGTGGCGCAATAGCCTGTGTATCATGCCATTAGCCACTCCTGCTGGCAACATTGAACAAAACAGTAACTCTCGAGTTGCAGAGGTAATTGGCGCAAAAGTAGTTTGTATTTGAAGTGTACAGTACAAAGCTATAACAGATGAACAAAAGGCTCGCTTGACACAAAGTAGGAGGTTATTAAATCTCCTATTTTTAAAGTTTTTCTAACCTAAAAATAACTGCTATACATGGCTAGGCTGCAGGTAAAAAAAACTTCCTCTTTCTTGCTTTTTTATATTCTCCAAAATCACACAATTCAATAAAAAGATGGATACTTAACCGACCTATATATCTCGATTTTTTCACGCAACAACACATCCATAGATCTCAATAAAACCTTTCCTCCCCATTGGCATATAACGTGCATCATTAGACCCTTCGGCTGCCATATAGGCCTATAGAATAGTAAACAAACACAAGTTACCAACGTGTGATTAGAATCTTTCAAGTCAAGGCGATATGAGACGAAGTAATATGACTTGCGTCAGGCTGAATCTATATAATTATAACGAGACATATAATTCAAAAGCAAGATAGAAAGACTCCTAATCTATAGTAAGCTAAGGGGACAAGATAGAGTTCACAATACAGAATTGTAGGGTACATGTTAAACTTCAGAAGTTTTACTCTGTTTATCAGTTACACGTTTCAATTTTATTTAAAAACGAAAAACAATATTGATATCGGAACCGCATAATAGTCTCTAGTTCGATTCAAAACTATTCATACCTATCACCTGTTATATTGTATTATCATACGAATTTCCCCCATGGAGGCCCCCTGGTGGACAGAGCTTTATTTAATTGAGTATGAGTGTCGTCGTCATGGTCATATTCGATATGGTCTATAACATAATATTGATAACAATTGCTCCATTTTTCAGCGGTTGGTTCAAATCTAGCCGTGGGATAACATACCCACCAAATGTTGACTTACTGGTCCTAAACTCTGAATGTAGCAGTATTTTACTGCACAGCTGTTTGAAAAACAAAACAAATTCAACACTACTCTCGACCGTGTCTCAAAATCGGGTTTAACGACAAATGTCTTGTTTTGATGACCAGTTCACGGTTTGTCATTTTAGTTATCCACATGTTGCTTTTTGAGCTGCTTAGAAAATCAAATACGGAACTGAAGGACTTGTTGTAGAAACGCTTTTTATTGGCAATGTGTAGCGCATATGTTTGTTGGGTTGCATTCATAGACTCATATTTTATTTCAAATTTTGAAATCATCAGAATCTGTAAATGGGAGGGGAAACTATTTTTGTTGCGATGTTGAAGGGCCAAAGATATTAATGGCATATCGAAAGGGGAAATGATTTCTGGCAGACCATTTTGAGAATTCACCGCTCCAGGTACACATAAATATTATTACACAGCCATAACTATACTGCGCCAATAAAATATCCTTACACTTGGAAAAATAATCACAATTTCCAAACTGAACAATACTGGGGTAAATTTGATGCACTATCTAATCCTGCACATTATGACACCGCATTGAATCCAATGTGACTTCAAGAAGCAAAGTTACAATCATTTGATTAGACGAAGGTCCAGTTTTAAAATTGACAAACTGGCCTATTCAAAACTCCACAGACTAGACATCTGGTTTGAGAGTGGTGAATGGCTAATTTAGGCGTTTGGCTAATTTAAAACAAAAGCAACAAAAGAAAGCTGAAACAAAAGAACTGACAAATAAAGTGAAAGTTATGAAAAGTACAGAGAAGTAAAAACTGAAATAAAAACTGCTTTAAATAACGCTTCATTTAAGAAACTGTGTTGTCTCTTTGTTTCACTTGTTGGAATCTTTTTTGCGCCTTGTATAGGCCAGTTTGTCACTTTTAAAACTGGACTTTTGTCTATTCAATTGCTTGTAACTTTACTTCTTGAGATCACATTGGATTCAATGTGGTGTAATAATGTGCAGGATTAGATAGTGCATCTATTAAAAAAAACAAATTTACCCCAATATTGTTCAGTTTGGAAATTGTGATTATTTTTCCAAGTGTAAGGATACTTTATTGGTAATGTGGTTTAGTACGTGGCACAAAATGCCAATGACAACATCAAATTAGTAAAACAAACGTGCTGTATTAGTAGGTAGTTTTAGATGATATTTCCTTCTTTTTTAGCCTGATTGCATACTTGTGAGCGTTTCTTAAACACCGGAGCTACCAGAGGTAAATGGCGCAAAAGTACTCAGTATTTAAAATGTTTCTAACCTGTACCTACGACGGATCACTGGTCATGGTATAGGTTGCAAGCAAAAAAGGCTCTTTCCTGCTTTTTAAGTTTTCACAATTTTGAATAACGGATGAATAAAACGATATATATAGCATGAATCTGGTAATTCAAGGCGATATGAGACGAAGTGAGTATGACTTGCGCCAGACTGAATCTATATTACGAGACATGTAATTGAAAGTGATGATAGTAAGACTCCTAAAATATAGTATATTAAGCTAGCAAAATAGAGTTGACATTTAAATTTTTTGAAATTCATGCTAAAATTAACTTTCGTTAGATACGGTATGGAGTATTTTTCATCATCCGCTTTCATAAACCTGGAAAACTTGGCAGGGATACGTTTTACCAAATAATAAGAATTTTGCAGAAAATGCAAGAATATGCGAATGAAATTGACATGATTCATGTACAAAATAGTTTGCATACATGCTCCATAAAGTAATCAATGCAATTGAATATAATAATCAACCTGTGTTCATAATAATGCACAGCTATCACCAGAGTCGGTACTTATTTTGGTATGACCAGGATAATGCAACATACCCAGTGTATTAGTCAAGGTTTTTTGACCCGCGTATGATTATCTTGATGTGTGCAACAGTGCAAGGTATTTTTCATCACATATCTCGTATATTTTAAGAAGTTGATCACTTTGTAGTTTGTAAACAACATAAATATATTGATATTATTAAATAATATTATTGTACGTAGTAATCCACTTTTCTACTATAAAATTAGTCATCTATTTTGGTATTACAATAATGCTGTTGATATCATTTACCATACGATCATTATGATATCGGAGATGTACATACTTGTTGGTGTAAAGCGAATGTTCCACGACGGCTTAAAAAGTATATGCTAATTTATATAAGCGAGCTACGCACTCTCAAACAGCAGAAAACCTCTGTTATACATAATGTAACAATAAAAATTAAATAATTGCAATTTTGCTTTTTAGAAAATAAAAGATGCCTTGACAAAAATGTTATATGCAGTGCTATTAGTAAAACTTTGGCTAACAGAAAAACTTTAATTGGTAAAAAATTTACATTCCATGGTGTCAACAGCTCCTGTTATGCAGTCTGACTATCCATGATATTCATCATATTTCAGGCCAACTCTGGGATAGTTTGGCTGTTGACACCATGGAATGTAAATTTTCCCAATCTAAGGAGATGGTTGTCCAGCCGAATTTACTCCATCGTGTTCTCTGACCATCGCCAAAAGAATGAAAAAAAAATCACACAAGCATGGCTAGGGTTAAACTATTACCTGGTCAGGTGTTGTATGGCGTGCATTCCCTAAATTCAGTAAATTTTCATCGTCAACCGTGTAATTGAATGGGATTATTTTGAAATTTTAAAACGCTTGAAATATCACAAACAAATAGGCCTATGTTGATAAATAATATAAATACAAGCTAAAACCGTTGGGGTTCGATAATGAACCCCACAAACCTAACCGAGTATATGGAAAATGCCATACGGCCGGGCGGTTTCACGAGTTGCCGGCTCGATCATGTCATCCGCCGCCTGCACCTGGTGTATTTTAGATATTTATACCACGTTCCGCTTGTAAATAATTTATACCGATAAAAACGTTGTTTGCATAAGTTGTTAACGATGGATATGGTAACTAGAAAAAAAGTGATAGCACATATTAGTATAAACATGTATTATTCAAAGGTAAGAGGTCAGCTTTAACATTTCATTCTGGGTACCACAGAATTGTAGAACTAGCATTTATGTAATAACAACAGAGGTAGGTGGACTTTTATAACACATATTTTGAAAACTGATTGATAATAACTCTAATCAGCCTACATATCGAGGGTTCAGAACCAGAAAGCCGTAACTCACAAAATGAGCATAAAGTTGGCTCCTTGCTTTGGTCTTCAATAATCAATATTTCCTCCATCTTTTATTTTCTATTGAATTTTGTCATTATTAATGGATCGTGCCCTTTCAACTTTATGCTCATTTTGTGGGAGCAGCTGATTGTGAGTTGAGGATTTCTGGCTCTCAACCCTCTATCTAATCATCGCAGCTAGTACCGGCTGTGGTCGTGCGTCTTGAACTCGTCACCCCAAAAAAAGGTGGCGATGTTACATTTTCCCAAATTCGACTCAAATTAAATGATGATATCTCTGCCAAGAAAGAAATTATTGTCATGCTTGGGGTCTCATTTTATTGCTAAATAAAATGCACTTTTAACCCTGTGAAAAGAATTATGTTAGCCCTTTTAATACTAACACTGTGCTTCATAGAATTCAGAATGGGCCGGGTAGCGGAGGTGGGGGATGTGGAGTACACACAAACTCTATGGGATTGGTATTTTTAGTGCATAATCTGCTTATGTAAAGGCTGTAATTTGGATTTTGACTCTATTTAGCATATAAAAGACTCATGACCTTACAGCTAAACAATTCTACTAATGTTTTTAATCATTAATGGTTGGTTTAGTCTAGAAAATACTAACTTAAACATTGTAGTAAGTAATGCGGATGTCTTCAAAATCTAAAAGTTACAGTAAAATTTTAATTACTTATCCTACCATAGTCATGGTAGAGATTTTCTGAAGGGAAATTTGACGAGGAATCTAATTATGGACTTACTTTTTCTGTATGGGTTAGGGGCAAAATGTTTCAGTTCAAAATATGTTGAATTGTCAAAACATCTAACATACTTTGGGACACCCTGTATTCCGAGATTACCAAACAGCTGTGATTTTGGTTTCTTCCAAAGTCAGTGGGCTCACTCTATCCTATAACCAAATAAATGTTGTTTACTTCCAGTTTATTACTACAAGTTGGTAATAAGCAATGCATTAGGTAACCAATTTTTATCCGAATCTTTTTTATTCCACCCTGTATAATTTGAAGGTCACCCTGTATAATGAATTGAAATGTGTATATTTGCATTGCTTATGCCTTCAGCTTTTCAAAAATGTATACTTTTGCTAGTTTAGGGTTGATAATTGTGGAGATAATCTAATTAGAAACTCGATTGGTGTCAAAATTCATGATATTTGTGATGTAACGCTAAAGGGTGGCGAGTTAAGGACACATGGTCGTAGACTTTCTTACCAGACGTTTTAGTTATCCTACAGTTTATCCTTTGAAAATATTCAAAGCTAAGACTATACGAACTGACCCCCCCCCAACAAAAAACAGTGTAACAAAACACGACAGATTGGTAGTTCAATTTTTGTAACAAAATATTGAAATCTCAATATATATTATACTAAAACTGATGTATTAGCAACAATTGCGCCAACCTAGAGGTTTTTTTTGTAACATCATTTATTTGTGGGAACAGGCTGTATGAACACATTTATAAAATTCGACAATGAAACCCAGGTGTTCGCATTCTCTGATGGCATGCCATTTCAAACGTTATCGATTATATTGTAATGGAAAAGGGTTAAATTGCATATCCTCTATTGAAATAAGGAAATTGGAGACAGTTAATTTAGTAGTACACTGTATCACTTTATATTCTTGTAAGAGACTTGCCTTAGAGTTGAACCAGAAGTGTGACGCTCCCAAGTAAATTGAGTTAATAGTCGCGTAAAATCTACTCTCGGTTTTACTCAGTATATATTCTTGATTTTTTAGCAGACTATAATGTGGTTCAAAAGCTCATCAAATGATACGGGTCCGGATATCTGAATGTATTTTGTAGCACGAAACATTAAAAAAACCGAATTCAACTTCTTTCGGTCGTATCTCAAAATGGATTTTAACGACAAGTGTCTTGTTTCGATGACCAACTCACAAACTTCTTTGTGGTTATCCATATGATGCTTTTGAATCTAGATTGACATATCTGAACTAAATTTACTTTGAAATTCAAATCAGGTAAGCAATAAAAAGACCTGTTGTAAAAAACGCTTTTATTCATTTTATTAGCAATGTGTAGTTATCTGTAGCGCCTATGAATGTTACGATTCATTTTTTTTAAATTTGATTGACCTGGAATCGATTTGACTGGTGTTTTATCAATGGTCCACGTATGTTTGTAATGTGGAATAATCTGGTTTAAACAAAGATTGTGCAAATGGCCACATTTATATTAAACTTCTTTCCCCCTTGCCAATCTAGGCAGCTTGTATCGTCTATCATGTGGCAAAATAGGTTTAATTTGTTCAAGCTTGCTGATTTGATTTAGCCCAAGTGTCTGTGAATTTGATTTATCATGGACTGAGGGTAAATAGACATTCTGTCAGTAATTTTCAATCATTTTGTTCAAATTTAATTAATGTATAGTAGCCATATGCTTTTACAGTATTGGCTTACTGTGTATGAAGGGGAGCTGACTTAACTGTATTTTAGGATAACAAAAACGACTGGGAAGAAAGTCTACCAGATGTTCATGTCGTCTTCAGCATTGTTATTAAAATATGCGTTTTAAGGATCCGGGAGGCATAATTATCACTAATGGTATCATCATGTTCTGATGGTAAAAGGTAAAACGTGTGATCAGACAGCATGAAGGCACGAGCATCATGATAATTATTGGAAAATGTAATACTTAGGTATGATGAAATAACCTTTATTTGTTGTGAATCTTGTGAGGTTTTTTTTTCAGCATAAAAATATAATTTTTGTTTAAATTTTGAAAATACATTTTAAAATTCAATGTAATCATCATCTCCACGTATGTATATTTTATATACCTGGCCTGGAACAGAAGAAATTTTTGACGCATTCCTCGTCTGTATAATAATACTGTATTTCAAATTGCCTCTACATGTAGTATATATTTTAGGAAAAGGTAAAACCCATCCCAAAAAGAAAATAACCAGTTTGATTTTGGTTAATAAGTCATAGATGGAATCAAGACCTACCAAAAGTATGTTAGACACAAATTTATTCCGCGCAGTTTGATACCTCATTTGTCCAAATGTAATTGATGACACAATGCCCTTTTAAATGCACCTACCCAGGATTGCAGTAACTACTATTGATGTTTTTTTCCTGCTTCTCAAGATTCTTCATAGAGGTACACAATACCAGAGACGGACTAAGACTGTTTGACTTCACTTCGGCATAATCTTAAGGAACCAAAGTTTCTCTATAACAGTTTGACTTTGACTTTGAAGACACCTGATGATAGGAATTTACGCCCCTCATGCTTTAATTCCATGCATAGATTATCGAAACAAAATGAATTGGCAAGGTACAAGATACCAAGCACAATTCCATTCATTTTGCAGGAGCCTCTTTTCACTATTGTGTACATTGATGAAGAATATCTGTAACATAATTTTGGTAGATCCTGAGTTTACACCCCTTCTTTAACATATGAACCAAAACTAAAGTGGATACTTCCTTTTGGGGATGGGTTTAATATAATATGCTATATGTCAACAACCAAGTACCTGGAACAGAAATTACAAACAGCCCAAAGAGCAATGGAAAGGAAGATGCTTCACATTACCTTAAGGGATACAATTAAGAACACTGAAATAAGACGTCAAACTCAAGTCAAAGACATTATGGTGAAACTCAAAGAAGCGACATGGAGATGGGCAGGTCACCTTGCACGAAGGGAAGATAACAGATGGACTAAACGGCTTACAGAATGGCAACCAAGAACAGGGAAAAGATCAAGAGGAAGACAGAAGAGGAGGTGGCGTGATGACATTACTGCCTACATGGGACCTACATGGACAAGAAATGCAAGAGACAGAGAACAGTGGAATAATCATGAAGAGGGCTACGTCCAACAATGGTCGAACACAGCCTGGTGAGGTGAGGAGGCTATATGTCAAAGACTATCGCGAAGACCACTATTGTGGCGACGACGTAATTAAAATAATGCAAAGTAAATTTGTATGATCAAATTATTATATCAAACTAATAGTAATTTCATTATTTTTTACATGGCTGCTTTTGTTATTAACAACGCCCCTCAAGCTTTCCATTCTAACGTTATTGCTTGTGATTGATAATCATTATCTTTAATACAACAAGCGATGAAATATAATAAAACAAAAGGAAATGCAATGCACATCGAGTTTTGTAATAGTCTTCAAACAGTTGTTCTTATATTATTGTCAAGGTATGAAAAACACCATTAGAGGTAAAAGAACTTACAATACATTCCCTAGGTTCTTACTTAATTTACACAAACCATGTATTGATTGTAAAGGGCCTTCAAACTTTGATATATGGGGAATAACTCTTGTCTTAATTAGTTTGAAGTACACACATGGGTGTGAAACTCCAGCTCCCGTTCTCACCTCTGTGACTGAAATTCTAATTACAAGGACATTTAACCATGTTAAAGGAGACAACTTCTTGAGAATAGATATTTCAAACTCCCCGTAGCAAGTAGGTTTGTTACACAATCTTCAACTACCATGACTACTTGATGAGCACACAGCCATTTGGTATATCCGGTATGCTTCAGGCTGCATAGGATAATGCGTTACGCTAGTGTGGAATGCTTCTGGTTATAAATGCAATTATTGAAACATGAAATGAAATGAAATTGGTATGATGAAAACTAGAGTGTATATCTGTCTTGTGCTCACAGCTTGGTATACCACAGAGTTCTTTATTGAAAGTCGAAGAAATTATGGCAGGTGATCAGTGACCTTGTTAAGGGGAATATTTTACTGGCTAGGGAAACAAATAAATGCTTCAGTCCATATAGCCGAAAAGAAAAACACTTTTTTACAAGACCGCAGGTGTTCGATTATATTTAAAATCATATGCATTATGATTAAATTAGTATAAAGATACAATGTTCATGAATGGAAAGTTACTGTCTCGTTTTACTTTGTCACCTACTTTCGATTACAGAAAAAAATCAACTTGACTGATAAAAAATAGGAATGCTTTTCGGGGAACCTTATAACCAAAATGCTAAATACATTATAATAGCACACATGGCGTAGCGTAATATTGACCAATAGCCGAATAGAAAGTGATCGAATTGATGATTAAATGTCAGGAAAAGTAAAAACATTAGAGTATTATTGTAAAACAATATAGTGATACCAATGACGTACAACATCAAATTAGACCAAACACATGTGTTGAATATCTTATATCTTATATCTTAGATATGATATGGGCCTCAGAAGCAAACTGTTCTTTCTTTTTTTTAATCAGCAAGTAATTTTGGATTCTATTTCACTAATGCTGCGGGTTTCATCGCCTGGCTGTATATGTGAATGTTTCTTGAAATGGAATTCACACACAAAGACATAGAGGTAAGTACCGCAAAAATACGTATGTTGAGGTGTACGGTGTTGAGATGACATAGAAACCTCTTACTTGGCAAACAAGTGCCAACATAATTAGAACTAACACTAAATCTAGTGTTCTGACTCGGGGAGTGTTTCAAAGCTACCATATAGGGATCGCTATACATGGCTTGGCTTTTCATATTCTCTTAAAATCACACAAATTCAGTACAAATGGATACTAACCGACCTATATATCTTCATTCTTTTTATTCAACATACTCAACAAAGACACACAGAGATCTCAATAAAACCTTTACTCCATAGTATGACTATATTAGACCCTCTGGCTTCCGTAGAATAGTGTACACACAAAAGGTACGAACGTGTGGGATTGGAATCTGGCAAGTCAAGGCGATATGAGATGACGCGAGTATGACTTACGTCAGGCTGAATCTATATAACGATGCATGTAATTGAATGTGATAATAGTAAGACCCCGAAAAAAAGTTAAGGATACGAGGTTGAGTTGGCATTAATGAATGTTAAACTTAACTCCTTTAGTCAGAAACGTGGTTTGTATCATTCACTTTAATATTAAGAAACCCGAAAAAAAACCTTTATAGAACTTCAAAATGAGAATTATATAGACTAGGCAAGAATTAAACTGATGAAAGTGGCATGATTCCTGTACAGAATAATTTGCATAATGCTCCAGGAATTGATCAATGCGAAGAAATAATATCAACTGTGTTCATAATACTACACACTAACTCTTACGTTTGTTCAAGTATGAAAGTGTATTGTGGATTATCTTGACGTATGATTTTATATCTATCATTCACATCGTAAAACTGTTTTGTTTTTCATATTTGTTAGAATATCAAAAATAGATTCTTTAAATGCAGTATACCTTAAAAGGACAAATAGGCTAATCAGAAACCGGTGTTATGCTAAAATTACTGCTATAATTTTAAAGTGATATGATTTATTTCTACTTTTTGAAGTACCCCGGATTTGTAGTTTTGCATTGAATATTTCTATGGTGTGTCATGCGTATTGACGGTCTGAAGTATTAATTTATCTTTCCACCTGACCAATACACATTTTCTTGGCCTATATATCATGTATATAGTAGTGTGTCATTAAAATTCCGACCAACCGATCCATCCCAAATATCCCAATGGAGGACAAGCAAGCAATATTTTTATTGCCTTATGACAATGCGGGCTCGCAACATTCAAGTAATTTGAACTACTTATCATGCTATTTGCCTTAGCTTTTAGACAAACAAGATTACAATAATAATAATAATAATAATAATAATAATAATAATAATAATAATAATAATAATAATAATAATAATAATAATAATAATAATAATAAAAGCATTCATTTGGCACGAACAGTATGATTAAAAAAAATTATATAACGTACACATTTCATCTGCGATAATGGCTCATTTTATTTCGAGCTTTCTTGAATAAAATTATGTGCAAACATGAATGCCAAACGTGACTGGACATCAGTCATAACAGGTATAGGGAACATTCGTGAAGACTCAAAGCTCTTTGACATGAAACGTAAAACTCTGGCTGCTTTTTCATTAATGTATTACTGATGCTTTTGCTGTCATGGCTGCTGTCGAACACGTAGACAAGAAAATCCGTGCTTTGTTCCCGTAATTTTCTTCTAGACAACTTGATAATTGAGTGGATAAATTGGTCCAAATATGCAAATTATCTAATTCATTCGAGCTAATCCTCGCTGCTCTCTCAATAGGGTACTCTTGCGTGTTCATGCGTGTTTTCTGATTGTCTTTTTTACTTGTGTATTGTATTTGTTTACCATGTTTATGCTGACTTTTTATCGCGTTCTTTGTCCATGCTTTTAATGATGTACTTTTAAGGTAGGTTACGTTTTGTAGATTATGTAGCGTAGTTTTGTTGTGACAAATGAAAATACCATAATGCTCCATATCCTACCAAAATAAGGCCCAAAAATTGTTTGATTGGCGTAACATAAAAAATAGGGTAGGTCGGGATTTGTTTTTGTACTGTTAAAGCTGTACATTGCCACGTTTGAAAGAAGCCTTGCAACTTTTCTTTTTTTCTCTTTTTTAAATTCAATTTTTAATTAATTAATTATTAATTAATTAATAAATTAATAAATTAATAAATAAATTAATTAATAATTAATTGATTAATTAATTAATTAATTAATTAATTAATTAATTAATTTATTTATTAATTTATTTATTTATTTATTAATTAATTAATTAATTAATTAATTAATTTATTAATTAATTAATTAATTAATTAATTTATTTATTTATTTATTTATTTATTTATTCAAAACAAAAACAATGATCTAGGGTCGGGCCTAATGTTAGAGTCGGTCGGGTTACCATGGTTACGCCAATCAAACAATTTTTTAGGCCTAATGTTGTAAAGGTGGTATAGAGGTATATGTACACGGTTAACATTATGGGACAATGGATGAATGAATGAATGGGATGCCATTAATGAATATCTATAATGCAATAATACGTAAATGTAATTGTAATATGATTAATAAACCTCGCAATGAATAGCATGTTAATATGACGTGTATTTGTTCCATTCAGATTGTTTTCAAGATTGTTATGTACGGTGTACCATGAGGGACATGCAAACTTCAATCAGTTTTTGCAAACTTTAATCAGTTTTTATTATGGGTGGTCTTAACCCTGGAAATATGAAAACGTTCGGGCCTCATGCATAACTGATAAACTATTGGTCTAAATAAGATAACAGTATACATTTTTAGAATGCCAATGATTTGACAAATTAATCTATGAGGTCAAATTTGGGCCAAAATTCCACCCCACATGAAAACCCAAACGACAATCTGAGAGATATTGTGGCGTTTACTTAAAAAATTGACATGCATTGAATTATAAATACTTTTTGATGAATTCAGAATCCCAGTTGCCACCAAGCTAAGTGCATGGATATCATGGAATTAAAAAGTATGGTTTCAAAAAGATAACTTCAAGCTAAATATTGACTTAACATACAAGTTAAATGACCCCACAAGGTGCAACTGAATTCTGCAATCCCGCATTCTACAGTTGTATGCTGTGAGAAACTGTACAATTCTCCTGTACCATTTTACGCACTATAAATCATCCATCTCCAATTGCAATGGCCCTTGCATGTTCAAGCTCCATATGCAGGTTACTATTAACAGGATTGTGGTCGGGGCTCACTTCTAATCTCGAGCCGCTAATAGCTAAGAAAAATATGATAAATTCGTTACATAATTATAAATTTGATTGCGCGCATTTATTTGAGGTTTGGAAATGGATAAAATTGGAGAATTTAATATTTCTGTCCTTGAGGCTTCGGTTTTCCATTAATTTTACTCTCATTCGTGTTATTTTAATTTTATATCCAATTGATTTTTTCCTAAGGGTACACGGCGATTAACAATAACAGCATATAAGTTATCTACTGTGGCATTAGAATATAAAGTCTGCACAAAAAGTAACTCAGCTGTTATAAATACGCCTATAGATTCAGAACTAATAATTGTTTTCACAATATTTCAACATAGAGAGAAGGATGGTTTATTTACACGCATTTTGATACCCCATTCGACAAATGTCGTCCAATATTAACAACACAGTAGTGCTTTTACAGAAATAAAACCCGAATTTAAAAGTTGCAGTTTACAGCGATCAATGGTTATAATGCCAGCACTGTAAACACGTAAAGCCCGCCATTATCTTCGCGCTTACTTCAAATCAATACAAAATAACTGCAACTTTTAAATTGGGGTATTTTTCTTTCAAAACACTGCTGTATTGTCAATATTGAACAAAATTGGACAAATGGGGTATCAAAATGCGCGTAAGAGTTCTTTATTGAAAGTCGAAGAAATTATGGCAGGTAATCAGTGACCTTGTTAAGGGGAATATTTTACTGGGTAGGGAAACAAATAAAGGCTTCAGTCCATATAGCCGAAAAGAAAAACACTTTTTTACAAGACCGCAGGTGTTCGATTATATTTAAAATCATGTGCATTATGATTAAATTAGTATAAAGATACAATGTTCATGAATGGAAAGTTACTGTCTCGTTTTACTTTGTCACCTACTTTCGATTACAGAAAAAAATCAACTTGACTGATAAAAAATAGGAATGCTTTTCGGGGAACCTTATAACCAAAATGTTAAATACATTATAATAGCACACATGGCGTAGCGTAATATTGACCAATAGCCGAATAGAAAGTGATCGAATTGATGATTAAATGTCAGGAAAAGTAAAAACTTGAGAGTATTATTGTAAAACAATATAGTGGTACCAATGACGTACAACATCAAATTAGACCAAACACATGTGTTGAATATATCTTATATCTTATGTCTTATAGATATGGGCCTCAGAAGCAAACTTTTCCCTTTTTTTTTTTTTAATCAGCAAGTAATTTTGGATTCTATTTCACTAATGCTGCGGGTTTCATCGCCTGGCTGTATATGTGAATGTTTCTTGAAATGGAATTCACACACAAAGACATAGAGGTAAGTACCGCAAAAATATGTATGTTGAGGTGTACGGTGTTGAGATGACACAGAAACCTCTTCCTTGACAAACAAGTGCCAACATAATTAGAACTAACACTAAATCTAGTGTTCTGACTCTGGGAGTGTTTCAAAGCTACCATATAGGGATCGCTATACATGGCTTGGCTTTTCACATTCTCTTAAAATCACACAAATTCAGTACAAATGGATACTAACCGGCCTATATATCTTCATTCTTTTCATTCAACATACTCAACAAAGACACACAGAGATCTCAATAAAACCTTTACTCCATATCGGCATATAGTATGACTTTATTAGACCCTCTGGCTTCCATAGAATAGTACACACACAAAAGGTACGAACGTGTGGGATTGGTCTCTGGCAAGTCAAGGCGATATGAGATGACGCGAGTATGACTTACGTCAGGCTGAATCTATATAACGATGCATGTAATTGAATGCATGAATACAAAAGGCACCTAAGTCCATGGGAAGTGATCTTGAGAGAAAAACCTGTGTATCATTTTAATTCCTTAAGTTAGATTTACCTGGTCAATATGGTAAGTTTTACGTACAAATGAGTAGATTAAACTGTATAAAGTATGACGATTAGCATTTCAGGGACTTTGTAGGGTTCATTTTAAATTTTGGACTTGGGTGGTTTTTTTAATCATATACAAAGACAACAACGTTGGAATGAGATTACCACTAGTAAGATAATACAAAATAAAGCACACATGTATGTATAATAATGATAAGCATTCTGCCATGTAATATAAACCACACGCGTTCCTTTATTAAACCCATTTTTTCAAAAGTCACTCTCCAGCAATGAATGTGTTACAAGTGGACTTTTATACATACTGGATTTCAATCAATGTGTTACAAGACTCAAATCACGGAATTGGGTGGTTCTTTCATATATGCTATTTCTCACATGCTCAATAGACACAGATGATGAATTTGAGTTGTTCTTTCATACATATGACAGGCCTATGTATAGCAACAATTTCCCATGCTTAACTCAATTTGGCCAACGTATGGACTTGGGTGGGTTTTGTATTCATATATTCAATTAAATGTGATAATAGTAAGACTCCGAAAAAAGAGTAAATTAAGGATACGAGGTTCAGTTGGCATTAATGTATTTTATGGTGCATGTTAAACTTAACTCCTTTAGACAGAAACGTGGTTTGTATCATTCACTTTAATATTAAGAAACCCGAAAAAACCTTTAAGAACTTCAAAATTAGAATTATATAGACCAGGCAAGAATTAAACGGATGAAAGTGACATGATTCCTGTACAAAATGATTTGCATAATGCTCCAGGAATTGATCAATAAAAGGACAAACACGCTAAATTGAGAGATGTGTTATGCTATAATCACTCCTATAATCTTATAATTATAAAGCAACTTAATTTGTTTCTCCTTTAGAAGTGCCCAGGGTTTATAGGTTTACAGCCTTTTAAATTAACATTCAACCAAACCCCTATTTTGCATTTTGATGCGGTAGTCTTGTCCATAATCACTGGAAACTGATTGGTACCAATCATTTTAAAACAGCCTGTATCATCACACCGAGTTCCAGAGTTTCGAGGTAGCTCAATTTTCCCAAGATAGCAGAATTATGACAATGCGGTGGTTCGCACTATTCTAGTTTTATTAATTGAACTACTAACCATGCTGCTTACAATATCTTGCATACAAACAAGACATACAAGAAAAACTAGAGCTACTGTGGCTTAAGAGCCACGAATATCAGGCATATGTCAGACTTTTAAATTCATTTGACATTCGCCTTGACGTTTTCATTTTCCCCTCACATCAGGGATGATTTTCACCAAGTTTAAGCACAATTGAGCACATTTCAATATCTGACCTTATTTGACCTTTGACCTCGGGTGACATCAGGTTGACATTTCATGTTTCCCTCATATCAAGAATTATTTGCATCAACTTTAAGCCCAATCGGCCAAATTTTAACACGTGACCTCATTTAACCTTTGACCTTGGAAAACCTCAGGTTGACTTTTGCATGCTCCCCTCGTATCAAGGATGATTTGCACCAAGTTAAAGCCCATTGGGGTCCATTTCAATTTGATTTCATTTGACCTCATATCAAGGATTCGTTGCACCAAGTTTAAGTGCATTTTAACATTTGACGTTTGAGCTGAGGTTGTCCTTTCCATGCTCACCTCATATCAAGGATGCTTATCATGTGACCTCATCTGACATTTGACCTCATGATCCTTCATATCAAAGATGATTTGTACCAAGTTTGAGCCCGATCGGGACCATTTTAACATTGACCTCATTTCTTTGACATCGGGTGACCTCAAGTTGACTTTTTCATGTTCCCCTCATATCAAGGATCCTTTGAACCAAGTCTAAGCCAAATTGGGATAATTTGAACATGTGACCTCATTTAACCTTCCACCTCGGGTTGACCCTCAAGCTGTAATACAATTTATATTAAGCTTGAGCAAGTGGTTCTTCTGACCAAGTTTGGTGGTAATAGCATGTAATTTAAAGGAGTAGCAGCATTTTAAACCATTTTACTAAATTACTCCTAATATCCGCTCTGTGACCTTTGACACCTATCAGTAAACAACTTATATTAAAATCAAGCTAGGATCAGCGGTTCTTATAGCCACGTTTGGTCGAAATTGTGTCATGCGCCTGGAACTAGTAGCATTTTAAAGGTTTCAACACAATGACCTCTAATAACCCCTACATGACATTTCACCCCTAACTGTGAACAACTTAAAAGGAGCTTGAGTCAGTGCTTCTTGTGGGCAAATTCATTTTAAAAGAGGGTTTGACGAAAGAAATGGAAGAAGCAGAATCAGAAGATTACCTGCTCAGTGTGGCATTTTATTCTACCTGATATAATTATAAAACGTTCATCTAGGCACGAACAGCACGATTTCTTTTGATGGAAATATAACGTACAGATTTCATCTTCGAAATGGCTCATTTCATTTCGAGGTTTCTTGAATAAAATTATGTGCAAACATGAATGCCAAACGTGACTGGACATCGGTCATAACAGGTATAGGGAACATTCGTGAAGACTCAAAGCTCTTTGACATGAAACGTAAAACTCTGTCTGTTTTTTCATTAATGTATTACTGATGCTTTTGCTGTCATGGCTGTTGTCGAACACGTAGACAAGAAAATCTGTGCTTTGTTACCGTAATTTTTTTAGACATCTTGACAGTTGAGTGGATAAATTGGTCCAAATATGCAAATTATCTAATTTATTCGAGCTAATATCTCTCTCAATAGGGACTCTTTTCATGCGTGTTTTCTGATTGTCTTTTTTACTTATGTATTTTTTTGTTTACCATGTTTATGCTGACTTTTTATCGCGTTCTTAGTCCATGGTTTTATTGATGTATTTTTATGGAAGTTCTGTAGATTATGTAGCGTAGTTTTGTAATATTAATTGTTTAAATCTTGTTGTGCAAAGCGCCTTGGTTCATTTTCTTTGGTACTATTATGCTCCACATCCTACCATATTTTAAAATAAGGCCTAAAATTGTTTGATTGGCGTAACATAAAAAAATAGGGTAGGTATGTCGGGATTTTTTTTTTTTCTTTTAAGTTGTAAATTGCCGCGTTTGAAAGAAGGCTTGGAACTTTTTTTAGATTCAAATTTTTATTTATTTATTTAGTTAGTTTATTTGATTATTTATTTATTTATTTATTTATTTATTTATTTATTTATTTATTTATTTATTTATTTATTTATTTATTTATTTATTTATTTATTTATTTTTCCATTAAGATTGTTTTCAAGATTGTTAAGGGTGGTCTTAACCGTGGAAATATGGAATCTTTTGGGCCTCATAACTGCTGAATTATTGGTCTAAAGAAAATAAAAGTATACATTTTTAGAATGCTAATGATTTGATAAAATAATTTGTGAGGTCAAATTTGGGCTAAAATGCCACCCCACATGAAAACCCAAACAAAAATCTAAGAGATATTGTGGAGTTTACTTTAAAAATTGTCATGCATTGAATTATAAATTCTTTTTGATGAATTCAGAATACCAGTTGCCAGAAAATAAAGTGCATGAATATCATACCAAATAAAAAAATTACTTCAAGCTATAAATTCACTTAACCTAAACCTTAATTTTACGCACTATAAAACATCCATCTCCAATTGCAGTGGTCCTTGCATGTTCAAGCTCCGTATGCAGGTTACCATTAACAAGATTGTGGTCGGGACTCACTTCTAATCTCAAGCCGCTAATAGCTAAGAAAAATATGATAAATTCGTTACATAATTAGATATTTGATTGCGCGCATTTATTTGAGGTTTGGAAATGGATAAAATGGAAGAATTTAATATTTCTGTCCTTGAGGCTTCGGTTTTCCATTAATTTTACTCTCATTCGGGTTATTTTAATTTTATATCCAATTGATTTTTTTTCCTAAGGGGACAAGGCGATTAACAATAACAGCATATGAGTTACAGGAAATCTACTACAGCACTAGAATATAGTTCTGTTGGCCTTGATGATAATGTGTGAAAGCAAAGAAATTTGCGAAATGTCGTTTTTTACAAAATGTTCACGCCTAGGCCTTTTATCCGAAACACCTGTTGAAAAAAAGTGCATTGTTTAAATCTCTTATCCTTCGATAAAAGCTATCCACCACTGCTGAAGCCGTTAATATAATAAAATATATTTAATAATAATGAAATTAACATAATGAAATATAATGATCATACCTCTTATAACACGGAGTTACACTTTAAGCCGCCTTAAAGCCACACTAGTATACGGAGAGTTGTTTTTATTTATGCAGTTTTTGACCCATTAAATATAAAGCAATCTTTTGAATTACCATCAACTACAACAATAACAACAACAATTGCAAGGATAGCAAAATACTTCTTAGACAATCTCGCCAATGTAACAAGTACTTTAAGGACATATTTTTGATTGATGTATTCAAACAAAAGTGCATGACAACATTTACATGGGTATGTCATAATGGTTGATATCAACATGATTTCAAGGAGCTGGTAAAAACATGGATAACAATATATTACGACGTAACGCATATTGTAGCCTTGGGGTCTTTTTATCTTTTTGGTTTCGGTAGGTCTATTGTTCAGAAACGAAAACGTATTGGATTATGTAAGTTGATCTGTAACTTGAATTTATTGTTAAGTTTGAAGTACCAATCAGCTTATTGCAATAGAGGTGGATGCCTGCTGTTAATTAAGGCTGGATAAGAAAAGATTTTGGAACACCCACAGTGTGTGGAACACCGGTGTTTTTAGTGGTCTAGTGCCCCTTTCGCTTATGTCCTATAATACCTATAGAACTTTGATGTTACTTTGATTCACATTATTGTGGCAAATGCCAAATCAGAATGAAAAGGTTTTCTGTAAAAACGTTGAAAATCAGCCCTTAAATCACAAAAGGTCCAGTTTTGAGCCGGTCGCACCCCCAATAAATCCTTGCTCTAACGGACCTGTGTCTCCCTTCACTCTTGACTTTTTTCGTATCAATCTCTCCCTATTTCGCTTTCTCCCTCCCCCTCCGAATCAGTCTCCCCTCTCTCTCCCCGGTCCTTTATCTCTCGACTCTCGTTTCCTCTCTTTCTAGTCTATCCATCTCTCTCCTCCCCTCTCTCTCCCTCTTTGTGCAAAATGTATCAGTTAGATCAATGACTGACAAAAATCAGCTCTGTAAAAATAAACATGGTCAAATTATAATTATTATTATTAATAATAATAACACTAATAATAATAATAATAATAATAATATTAATAATAATATTAATAATAATAATAATAATAATAATAATAATAATAATAATAATAATAATAATAATAATAATAATAATAATAATAATACTTGTGATTGGATTGCGTAACGTTGTATTGTTCCTTTGATACCGACTTCATTTGCCGACAAATCCATCGTCAAAAGAAAGTAACATGTCAACTAGCATGACTAGTGCATGGTGAAAAATCATCAGACTGCATGCATAACACAGACTAACTTAAACGATGAGCGTGCTTTGATGAAACTTTAAAATGAGACTTAATCATCAATCGGATTGGATTGGCACTGAGATTAGACAAAAATTGATCGTCAAACAGCGCTCAGAATGAAAGAATAGTCTCCTTCTGCACGATTAAATTCAACGAACGCGTCTAAATGGTGATAGTCACGTATTCGACTTGCTCAAATATGAACATGTGAGAAATCAAGGCGGTTAAATCAGACAAACTTGATTATATTGACTATTTCTATCTATTATCCACAATGTATGCGACCATTTCCCTCTATCCTACTATGACTGCATTCGAATTTTGGAGCAGATACATGGGAAATACCTCTCAGCCACCCTTTGTATACATACCTAAATTGCTTCAGACAACATCAGAGATAAGCAAGTATCTGAAAACCGCAATAGTGAAGTTAAATAATAATAAATAATTTTATCAAAGAGTAATGAAGTTTAAATCACATTATAATTATGAACAGGCCAAAATACTTTTAAAAATCATGTCCGATGCATAATCGACAATCGACACTTGTTTTTACTAGGCATCCCTTGTAAAGGCTTAAAACATGACAACATACCGTAATCAAGCACTGTTATTAGGTATGTCACAGTGGCTGCACAATAATTCTGCTACACTGTGCATGCAAGCATAACAGTGAATTGAAAAGCGCGCGCGTCAAAGTTGGCCAATTTTAGAAAACATCCATGTCGATAAATGAATTTCTTCATATGCTTCATTTATCCAAATTGTTTGAATTTTTAATATATAGTGTGTGAAGCCTTCCCGAGGCTACCATCGGGTCCCCCAAAATTAAAAATTGTTTTGTTTAAGAACTACTGCCTGTTTTTATGGATTTTTGAAGATCGCTCATAAATCAGTAAAATATAGGCCTATTGAAATAAAGGGACCTACCACCATTTAGCTGAAATACTAATCTGTCTTAGCATGTAAATTATTTCCGTCGACAACGAATGAACCACTTCGAGAAAACTAGTTGAAACAAAACATTATATCAAAGATATTTCTAGGGAGTAATTTTCCAACCCTCAATAGCTCTAAGCCATTGTGTGTGTCCAAGGCCATACTATTTTTGTATACGCGGTACAGTGAGAATGGCTTTTCCGTTTACCATTTGTCATCCCATGTTAATCCAGATAACAAAATGTTCATTTAAAGTATCATTGCAAATGAATTATGATTTTTACTTTTCGGATTTGGCTTTGAGCAATGGTGACACATACCATGTTTACAGAAAAAAATGATCATTCTATTCCTGACATCGTCAAAATGTCAAACTTTGTATGTTTTGTATTATATTTAAGTAATTAACTGCAGTTTCTTTATTCAACATCATAAGAGGTTCATACTTGACATATTTATGGTGAATGAATAGACTTTCATTAAATATTGAAAAAAAAAAAAATTACGCATGCCTAATTTACATAAAAATACCATGAATACATAATTACCTGTAATTAGCTAATTTGCATAATTAATTACTTTTTGTGTATTTTTTTGTTATCAATTGAAATAACTTTGTATACATATGTGTGCAAAAAAAACCCGCACCCTGATATCATGTACGGTTTTCTATTGGCATCAATTTTGCATATTAATTAGCTGAACTTAGCCATTTTTTCACCTTTAATTTATCTGCAGATTGGCTGAATTTGCTAAAATAGTATTGGTTAATTTATTATAATTATTCAATGATAGATTTTTTAATTTTGTTTTCTTTAACGAAGTTAGGAAAGATAGGCATTTAACCTGTGGTACTTAAATTAACGCTGCTTTTTCAAGCAAGCGTCCAAATAAACCTTCAAAATCTCGAAATGTGCCAATTGTGTCATTATAGCCATTTGTGGCAGGTTTTAATTCCATTTACGAGCATCTTAAAATTGACACTACATTACAATGCATTGACCGATTTCAATTCCGTTTTTTGATTTGTGATGCTTTAAGAAAGCTTATTCATGTAGAAACATTAAATAACGTTTTTCTGCTGCGCTTATTTTTGAGGTGATATACCTACTGTTATTCTAAATCATCTGCGCAGGAAGAACATGAATAAAATATGAAAAGGGTATTATGACATTGATTTATATTCCGCAATTAACTAAGTGAATCTTATTATAAAAACTTTATTCAAGAAAATAATAATAATAATAATAATAATAATAATAATAATAATAATAATAATAATAATAATGATAATGATAATGATAATGATAATGATAATAATAATAATAATAATTGATAATAATAATAATAATAATAATAATAATAGTAATAATAATAATAATAATAATAATAATAATAATAATAATATGACATGCTGGTGCGATGGTGTCATAGTAACAGCATATGCTCATTTAACACGATATTTTTAATAATAAGTAAGTGAATAAATACAAACGCTGTGTTTTAAAGTTCGCTAACGCACAGGCACATCGTCTAGACGCTGTTGGCAGTTTGTCACTGACCAGAACCTAGACATTCCACAGTTGACCTTCACAACCAGGATCAGCTCCACGATCCCGGGTTACTCAACTATCGTACTAAACCACCAGGGTTCGAACCCGTAACCTCACCATAGTCGAACGCCTTATAGCTAACTTGACTACTCAACTAGACTCATCAAAATAGGAAAAATGTGTAATGCATTATCAACAAGTCAACAAGTAATTATGGATTAAATTTCACTATTGTTGGGTTTGTGAGCTTATGTGATAATTTCTTGATATGGAAAACATACCCGAAGGCCCGTTTGTATGTTGATGTATACGGTGTAGAGTTATAGATGATACAAAAACCTAAGAACTAAACCTAAATCCAGTGTTTGGAGAGGGTTTTTTAAAACTACTATAGGATCGTTATACATGGCTTGTTTGCGAGTATCTCTTGCTTAACACCAAGTGACAACACTATAGGAAGAACTAACACTAAAACCAACATAGGGAACGCTATACATGGCCTGGCTGCAAGTATGAAATGCACTCTTTTGCTTTTCATATTCTCTCAAATCACACAAATTCAAAACAAATGGATACTTGCCGACCTATATATCTTCATTCTTTTCATTCCACATTCTCAACAAAGACTCCCAGAGATCTCAATAAAACCATTACTCCATATCGGCATATAGTACGGCAATATTAGGTCCGTTGGCTTCCATACAGAATAGAAGTGTACACACAAAAGGTACGAACGTGTGGGATTAGAATCTGGCAAGTCAAGGCGATATGAGATGAGTATGACTTACGTCAGGTTGAATCTATATATCGATGCATGTCATTGAAAGTGACAATAAGAAGACATAAATATAGAATGTTAAGAAGACGAGGTTGAGTTGACATTAACGAATTTTAAAGTACATGATAAACTTTTTGAAGTTTAAAAGAGTTAAAAGTTAAAACCTTTATCAGAAACGTAGTTTGTATCATTCACTTTCATATTAAGAAACACGAAAAACTGGACAGCAAAAGTCTAAACAAGAACTTCAAGATGAGAATAGTACAAGACTATAGGCAAGATTCAAATGGATGAAAATTACATGATTCCTGTACAAAATAAGTTGCAAATGCTCCAGGAAATGATCAATGCGAAGAAATAATATCAATTGTGTATTGCGACTATTGTCAAATACGATTATCTTGATGCATGATTGTATAGTCATTCGCTTCGTAAAACTGATTTTTTTAAATATATTTGTTATAAAGATATCAAACTTTTTTTAAATGCAGTATACTTTAAAGGACAAACACGCCAATCTGAAAGCTGTGTAATGCTATAATTACAACTATAATTTCATGTTTATAAAAGAGATTTGATTTGTTTCTTCTTTGTGTGTGGGTTTCTTCTTTGTGTGTTCAGTTTGCTGTTTAGCTGCAACCCAGTTTATTTTCACTACAACAAAAAGCGAGATTCAACGATAAAAAAACCGTTCAACGAATGTTTACGATTAACTTAAGGGATCTGGAATGAGCGTTTTGAGCGTTTCACAAGTATTTTTTGTGGGACATGAGAGCAAATCAGACATATCGAATTGCATTCTGAATACGGAGAATGTCTTTCTGATATCAAATAATTTTCAATTTTTGAAATTCACGATATAATACAAAATTTATGACAAATCATTAAGTCCTTGAAGTAAATTTTATAAATCTAATGATATATTCTTAAAGTGTATGTAGCTGTGAGGAAAAGCCGATGATCAATTGAAAATATTAGCCTTTCATATTGAAGATATTGATTTTTTTCCCCAAAAGACCTAATTTGTTTTGGTGTTTTGGGAAAACAATCCATATCTTACGAAAGGTCAAAATTTCAATTGATCGTCGGCTTTTCATCCCACCTACATACACCTTAAGTACATATCATCAGATTTATAAAGTTTACTTCGAGTACTGTTAAATATTAAAAATATCAATTTTTAATCATTTGCCATAAAATGTGTATTACATTGCGAATTTCAAAAATCAAAATTATTTGATATCAGAAGGACATTCTTCGTATTCAGAATGCAATTCGATATGTCTGATGTGCTCTAATGTCCCACAATAAATACTGCCCAAACGTTCATACCCCATCCCTTAAGCACATGGGCACTTTTACATAAATATTTAGACCACGTTCTACGCATAAATGATTTATACCGATAAAAATGCTGCTTGCATTCAATAAGTTGTCAACGGTGGGTAAACTAAGGGCTGCTTTGGTCAACTAGGAAAAAGAAATACTCCTAGTATGCATATAATTGGCAGGTATATCCCTGGAAAAAATCTACTGCTTTTCCTACTAAAACCATACTTGGCATGTACATTTTTTTTTCTCATAGCCAATCAATATCTCCGTTCCTTTAAAAGCATATACTGCGCCAAAACATATCCGAGCACAGAAAGAAATCCTAATTTTAAAACTACACCATATTTGGTAATTTTTTTAGTTAGATTTACTATCTAATCACTGCTAATAATAGAAAGATTCGAGCCAGGTATACCACCTTGATGTGGGGAACAAGAAAAAGACAAGATAAAAACTAATGCAGTATACTGCATTCGTTTTTATGTATGTAAACCATGGTGTTGTGCTCTCTACATGTAAAAGAGTGACATTTTCACTCCCTGTCAAGAGTGATTTTCACTCCTTATCGAGTAAAATTGGCTCCTATTCGAGAGAGAGAGCAATATAATTCACTCTAAAAAGATTGATTAGTTTTCACTCAATTAAGAGTGAATCACCACTTTTTTGGAGTGAGAGTCATTTCATTTCCACTCTTTTGAGAGTGGGTTTCAGTCTTGTTAAGAGTGAGAAATCACTCTTTTGAGAGTGAAATATTTTCACTAAGGACAGGTCCCTCAAGTCACTTTTTGTAAGAGTGAAAATTCGCTCTAAAAGAGTGAATTTTCACTCTTTTACATTAAGAGAGTACACTGACACAGCACCTAGTAAAAATCCAAAACCACAAGGATAGTAGATATTAGAAAACAAAAATACAACCAACGTTTCGAGCAGATAAACATGATAAACTGTCCTTCCTCAGGGACAAACTTTAAACTTTTGCTGTACATATTGTTGTTGTTTCATGATAAACTGTCCTTCCTCAGGGACAAACTTTAAACTTTTGCTGTATATATATTCTTGTTGTTTCATAACCATCATTTCTATTCAGTTTGTATAAGCATCGCACTATGATCACCGTTTTGTTTTGCACGGGTAGAGCGGGACAATTGGTAATACAACCGCGACGTTTCGAGCAGATAAACTGTCCTTCCTCAAGGACAAACTTTAAAATTTTTGCTGTATATATTTTTGTTGTTTCATAACCATCATTTCTATTCAGTTTGTATAAGCATCGCACTATGAACACCGTTTTGTTTTGTACGGGTAGAGGGGGGTAATTGGTAGTATGTTGGGAATTTTGAGCTAGCTAAAAGTTTCCAAGACAACAGGATTATGGTACTGCGGTGGCTTGAACTACTTTACTTTACTTTTAAGAACAACGATAAACCTTTAAACATGCACGAATGACACGATTTCAATTTAAAGTAGAACATAATGTACGCAATTTAATCTTCAAAATGGTTCATTTAATTTTAAATTATGTACCTACATGGATGACAAACGTGACTGGACTTCAGTAAGACTAGGTATGGGTTTTCATTTTCGTGAAACATTTAAATTCTTTGACATGAAAAATAAAACTTTGATCGTCTTTTCTATCATGCATTACCGATGTATCATTTTTTCTGATGTTGTCATCCCTATTATCGAAAGTATATTATTATATGCTTTCTTGCCATCTTGGAAATTGAGTTTATAAAGTGGTCCAAGTAAGCTATTGAAGCTAATACTTTTCGTAAAGTGGATTTGTGCATTTTTGGTCCAGATATGTAAATGAGCCTTTCAGCATTATGCAAATTAGTTGACTTGGTCTAAATACACCCGTTCCACGTCATTGCAGAAACTGTATATTCCTTTTCATGCTTTTGTAACATATTCTAGATGTTTACCGACTCGATCAGGACCAAGATGCTGAGTGTCAGTCCAATCTTGTCAGTATGATTTCGTCTATATAAAAGCTATGTATGAAAACTATTGCGATTACTATAAATACTAACCGTCGTTTATCTTTTTAGTTTCTGTTTCCGTATCCGTATCCGTTTTATTAAGTCATTGTTATTCTTAAGTGGTAGCCTCCCAGGTGTGACCAATCTTTTATTCTAGCCTTTTGTTAGTTACTATTAATTTGAAGCAAGACGAAATAGACGAAGTCACACTGACAGGATTGGACTGAAACTCAGCATCTCATCTTCGTCCTGAGTCCAGCTTCACGACAAGTATTTTCCTGCAAAACGATTCATCTTCGAAATTCACAAACAAAAATAATCATACTGAACTACACTAAACACACGTGAAGACCTGTGCGCAAGAAGACCGTATTTAGTCTACTTGGCTTCTCAACATGTATTCACGCAAGTTGCGTATAGTTTCGTATAGTTTGGTTATGTTTATACATGTTCAGGGGCCAAAGCAAATCTTTCACAACCTTTCATGATGTTTTCACCCTGGAACATGTATTAAACATTATAAAACCCTAAGAAACTATACGTAACTTTATTGTATAAGCTTGTATACATGTTGAGGGCCAGGTCTTCACATAGCAACAGAGAAGTTAGTTCAACCTCTTACTACTTTCACACCCATAGTAGATAGGATCACTTATGGTCTATGGTCACAAAAATTCGTAACATTCCCACACTATTTAAAACCCAGGTTACTCCTGGTAATTTCAGTAACCGTCACCCACTGAAGGAGTCAAGACCCAACTAGGATGGTTACAAAGCTTTTTGAAATCAAGCCACCCATTATTTGAAATGGCTCATTTCTAGCTCAGATCCAAGAGGCACACGTCCTTTTACGCATTTATAAGTTGCCTACACCTCCATCTTATTCTTTTGATGTTCTGTTTTCAAGTGAAAAAAGAGTATCCCTTACGTATAATGTACCAGGTGCTATTCAACGCATACATTCATTCTATTTATTAAGGATTCAATTTACATATAGCTGCTCTACTTGTTGCAATCCACGTTCGCATTCATTTTGTTTTAAATAGGCTAGCTCTGACTAAACGAGAAAAAAGGACGTTTCCCTCAATGCATGCGCGTTTTAACACACGAAATTTGACCCAAGGTAGGCTGTAGAAAAACTACTTGACGTGCAATTTGTAAGCAAGACACAAGAGTAGTCGAATTATAACAAAAAGTAACATTGTTTTACCTGATTAAATGGAAAAAAAGCTCTAAGGGACCTGAACGTTCGATTCTAATGTAGCAGGATCTTTATCAAAGGCAAAGTGACAGTTAACACAAAAAGTATGCATATACATGATTGTACTACCGTATAATTCAATTATAATGCCTCTAAATGAGTGTTTTTTCAAAAGATATAAAAGGCAGATACCCTCCACAAAATATTCGTTGAGTTTTGTTACTTTATTACTAATACAGGCGGCTATACAAACATGTTCTGTTAGTCATAATGCGATATAGCACCCATCCTGCTTCAGTTTTACCTGAACAGTAAACAGGCCATACAGCCGCAAAATAGGGATAAAGTGTGGAAGCTTTTTGAGTCATCACGGTGTTCAAAATGTTTGTTTTGTATCCATGCCGATGCCATTCTTAAATTGACACCATGTTGATACCTTATTCCAAAATTCAGGATATCTGAAATTCTTCAACTTTTACACCTGCATCTAAGAAGAATGCCAGGACCGTCACGAAACTACGAATTCAGCAAAGTGCAGTGCAAAATAATGTACAGTAAAGTGCCAAATAACAGATTACTATAAACTGTCCCTATATCTCCTTTGGAGATTAGTCACGAGCGGATAGCGAGGGGAAAACGGATTTGCACCGTATGAAATTGATAGCAGCGCCCTCTGTAGGTAATATATTTTAACGATCAGACTCGGCTGTAGCGTCGGCTGAGCTTGCTTTCATTATTCATTGAACCCCTTAAAGTTGAACCTCATTGAAAATAAAGTTATATATCAATGGAAAGCTTATGATGTCAGGAAACAGAAAAGAATATTTTTTATTTGCCTAACGTACCAGACTAGACAAAATCTCCATGCAAAGATTGGATATTGGCACCCCCCCCCCTAAATTACAAAACGAAATCGTTCAAATTGGGCGCTTTCGTTGATGACGTCAGCTCGGGGACACACAGTTACTTCCGGGTTTGATTGTAAACCCAATGTCCATGCATTACTGTGGCATGCATCGGGCCAATGTAAGAATTCAGTCATTGCCAACTTACTTTACATGAAAAATATCTTCATTAAAATAAGAATAACATGAAGGAAACATCATGATCAAATCAAGAATGAAGTTCCTGAATAAAGTGTGTGGATAAAAATGGAAACAGTGCTGGCCGGGGTGATTTGGGATAGGCCAAGCCATCCACGATATGCATAGGGAATATTACAGTAAAGCACGAAGAGCGAAGATTCGCCGAAGAACCGGAATGAAAACAGATTGTAAAAAATAACTGCTAGTGCTACCAGTTCAGATCGTCACACCAAGTTGAGATGAACTTATCGCAATGAGAAAATGAAGGAATAGAATAAGGTACATGTACAGGATTTTTTAATTATTTCTTAGCTTTACAACCGGTCATGTATGATAGGCGAACTCGTAGATACATACGGGATGAACTCAGTGACTGACTGAGTCTCAGTCGCCGAGTGTTCGGTATCCGCGACGGTACTGTACTTGCACTGAGACAAAATGACCGATTTGATATTCACATTCTGATATTTCCAACTTATTGCTACTTCATCAGCAAAATTTATTCCTGTAAATGTTCCAAATATCAAGGAACGATTGATCAAATCAGCTAATACATAGTGCTCCCGGAAGAGGAAGCGAAGCTCCCTGCAATTTCTTCAGTGTTTCGCTACTACCATACAACAATTACATGGATGTTTTTCTTTTTCAGTAGGGCTACACCAATTGTGATATCATCAAGAACTGTGACAGAAATGACAATATTATAATTTAGATTTCAGAATTCCATCAAATATTAGGTCTACTAAGCCTAAATTCTATTTATAAAGTATTTGTTTCTTTCAATTGTGAATTCATTGAAAGAATATTTTCCGCAATGAATGATATCCGACCGGGGAATGATCACGGCGCTAGAATATGAAAACCTTTTTAAGAGCTGGATTTAATGAAATCTTTTTTTGATTACTGCAAGACAATATTTTTAGAAATCAGATATTTTATATAAAATGAATCAAGAACAGGGAATGTCACTTGATAAGCAAGTATCTAATTTGATGTTTATATTATTATGCCATGACCGGTCACCGGTCGCAGCAAGCATTTGCACATGGAATTGATCACAGCGCGAAATTCGAACTCAATAACCCAATTATACCCAGCCAGTTTCGACTGATTTTGTCCAAAATTTATGGAAAATTTATGTCTTGACAATAATTCTATTATTTGCAACTTTAATATTCCTCTAATTCAAGCTTTATTGCGAAAATGCATACAAAAGCAGACTTGATCAAATCTGCTGCAACACACACCGCAAGTGCTACCGGACTGGGGACGAAGCGACTCGCTGTGTTTGCGCATATCACCTTGGTCGGTGCACTTTTTCAGTACCGTACACTGATTGTACTATCATTAAAGAATCGTGACACAAGTGACAATATTTCAATTTTATTCAGATTTCAGAATTCCATCTACTAAGACTAAATTGTACTTATTTTATAATAAAGTATATTTCTTTCAATCGTGATTGCGTGGAAAGAATGTATTTACCGCAATGCGCTAAATATGAAAACCTTTATGGGCTGGATGTGATGAAATCGGCGGTTTTTTTTATGAACTTTTTGATTACTGCAAGACGATATTTTTAAATATCAGATATTTTCAAATGAATCAAGAATAGGGAATGTCACAAATAAGTATTTAATTTGTTTTTCGATCATGTTTATTCAGTACATGACATGAGCGGTACAAGCATTTGCGCATGGAATTGATCCCAGCGCGAAATTCAAACTCAATTACTCAATTATACCCAGCGAGTTATGACTGATTTTGTCAAAAATGTACAGAATATTTATGTGCTGACAATAATTCTATTAAATATATGTGACGCGATCAAGCAAAATCAGTCGGAACTCGGCAATAATACATTTTCAGTTTCCTATAGGATAGTAAAAAGCATTTACAAAGCTAGATTTTGCAGTAAATCCCATTGAAATTGAACAACCAGTTCCAAAGATATGAGCAATTAAAGAGTTTCCAAAACAAGAGGAAACAAAAGAAAAAAAATCTTTTGTTTGGCTATATCTCAAAATCAATATTTCCGAGTTCCGACTGATTTGGCTTGATCGCATCACATATATAGAAGGCACCAGAAACTTGAAGATTCCTCTAATTTCAAGCTTTATTGTGAAAATCAGACTTGCCGGACAGCTTGCAAAGTACAGGAAGCAAGTCTTGTTTACATATTTCCGAGTAGGTTCACGTGACTGTGAACCCTGAGCTTACGTCACGAGCATTCCCAAGGTCATAGACGATTGATTTGGGTGCTTTTTGGGCGCCTTAAAAAAGACCAAAAATTCATTAATTTTTTTAATTTTTCAGCTTTATGAGTGCACACCAGTAAATACAAGTCTCCTACACCCTGGGAGAAAAAAATCAGTGTTTCAAACGAGGAAACGTGCAATATGACTGAATTAAATCCATTAGAAAAGGCTTAAAACCCAACTATTAGGTCCTGATTCATATTTAATCCTCATTTAGGCCTGGGAAATAGATTGTCTGTGAAAAATGAGCAGGATCTGACTTTTTATTACAAGTTGGCTAAACTTTCAAAATGTGTTACATTTCAGAAACACCAAGCTATTTGTAAGGTGGCGTACGCTGTATGGGCTATAGGGTGATCTAGTCGGCATTTTTCTGGAAAAAAATGCTGGACTCCGTATATAATTTCTACAATAGATGACTTCATCTGACCTTTGACTTGCAGAAAGGGTAAGTTTTGAAGAACTGAGTCGCTCTGGAGTCAAGAAAATGACGTTTTCCTGGACCCTGTTTGTACAGAAAGTCAATGGGAGCTATTTACTGGTGTGCACCCTTATTGGCCATCAAAAAAATCGGAAAAAATATTTTGAGGATCCTGACATCATAAGCTTCCCATTGATATAACTTTATTTTCAATGAGGTTCACCTTTAAGACACAATATAAAACAATGGATTTCCTAAACATTTACTGGTTTTACTACATTGCAGAAGGACATGTTAGATATCATGCAATTCTTACTTTGATCCTATTGATGAAAGGTTGCCTGTCCAATATTATCTAAACGTGAAAACGACGACATGGCATGCAGCCAACTGTGTGAATAATAATTATGTTTAACATGTTTTTATTTTCCTTAAAATGTACAAGGATGCTAACGTAATAAGAAGATCTTTTTTCCTATTCAGATCAGATTCTAAAATAAACCAATTTTTATCTTCATGCATCCCAATGGAATGACACGCTTCCATTAGAAGCACGTTTCCCATAATGTTCCTCGCTAGAAAAAACAAAAGAACACGAATAGTTCCTATACACGGTTGTTCGATGTATATAGAATTGGCTTCATTATTAAGAAAATGCAAACTATAGATGGCGCTATTTATCATAAATCATATTTCTTAATTTGCAAGGGGTAGGTAATTAATACTGCCATTTAAACAGATGGAATAGGTGAAACAAGGAACAAAGACATTTTATAAACATATTTCATCAAAAAATAAATAGATATATTTTATATCCGAAAAAGCTTTAAAAATGCTGTGAAAGTGAATAATGTTATAAATAAGTGGAAATTAAAGATGAAAATTACTCAAAAGCATCTGT
This sequence comes from Amphiura filiformis, assembly GCF_039555335.1. Classification (NCBI taxonomy): domain Eukaryota; kingdom Metazoa; phylum Echinodermata; class Ophiuroidea; order Amphilepidida; family Amphiuridae; genus Amphiura; species Amphiura filiformis. The sequence continues at coordinate 12,536,680 of NC_092638.1, forward strand.
ATACATTAGTATGATACGGCTTTAAGCTGTTTAAGCCTAAAAATTGTGTTGTACATGATGTCTTTGAAAAACTAATAAATGATCACATCAAACAACCGTGTATACGCATTCTCCATTTTAAATTGCATACATTTAAAATGATCAATACACCGTTGTTGCAGACGCTGTTGCATAATTGCATATCAAATACAAACTTGATTAAAATGTCAACGTTTCGTCATTGTATCACATTGGAACATATGATCTAGTCCTATTGATTATGATAAAAAAAAACGTGAAAAAATCGAATAATATACTCAAGACTATGACTACGTAGATACAGTTGCTGCCATAGGTTCCTTTCTATACCCCTCCATTGAATGGGATGCACTTTTTGTTTTCTTGCGCGACTCGTCGCCCCTACCTGGTTCATGCATTCCTTTGTTTTTCCGGCACACAAAAGGTGTTCACTTTACACTTGACAAAGGTCTATGACCAAACATTCGTGTTATGCGAATAGAATTATATGGTTTGACTTGGACTATGCAATGATGGCCAATGTTCCTGATGTGTTGGATACCACCCAGCATACTCAAATGTTGATAGTTGGACAATATATTTTTCTTGCTAATGTTGATTTCTGAAACGGTAATATGCAACTCATAGGGCAGCTGTTGAACTTCATACCATGTCTCAATCTCGAATCATTAACTCTCCGGGCACATACTTTAGTGACACCTTATCATAGCAACTGGATCTAATGTCAACAATACGAGTTATATAAAAACGCTGCTTCCATCTATAACAACAAAACCAAACAGTAGCTTCCTTTTATATTGAGCACGCCCTTTGGTAAGCAAATAAATGTTACTTATTAAGTGATGTAAAATGAATAGGTTCTCAATATCTCCATTATTAATACAGTAGCATCACTGAATATGAATAGATTTAAGGGAAGTGTAATGAGCGTGAACCTGGTTTGGATTCCAGAGGGAGTGTGCCTGTAACAGACACAGCCACCAGAAAAGGACCAGCTCAGATCGCGCGCCATATAAGTTTGCAGTTCAGAAATAGCTTTTTTTTCTCAGCCTTGAAAAAAATAGGCCGAGGTGGGAATACGACATCTATCGTGAGCCAATCTGCACTCTGTTGCCTGCAAAAGCCGACGATCAGGTAAGAATTCTAAAAGCGTGACTATATATTCGTGTTAATTTCATTTTAAGCTTAAAACGTGTTGAAAACAACAAATTGCAGTCGCAAAATATATAAGATTAGTAAATCACCAAAGCAAATGGTAACGTAGGTATGTGGAAAAGAACTGCAATAACTATAACAAATTATGTGCCCAAAGAGTTGTCTTTGGCATGTCGCTTTTTTTGAAATATCACCAAAAATATCAAATTTTGGAAAAACGCCCAAACTTTGAAACAAACACAAACCTTCCAAAATAAATATATATTCGCACGCGGCGGCCCAGTGACTACCTGCCGCTGTGATTTGAGGTAACACGTTGCTTCCCCTCTCCAGATATCTGTACTTCAAGTTCGCCCATACCCCACGCCTTAATACACACACGTAATTCTTGTGACCAAGGAGGTTATAAATATGGGGAATGTATTCACTTTTGCACAATATTGCATCAATTTAGCTTAAAAATGGCCAAATTTTTCGCACACTTCGCGCGCATTTGTACCATAAACTTATTTTGTCACCAAAAGGTGCCGGATTCACTATATTTCAAGAATTTTTTCCAACCCCACTCCCCTCCCAATGTCAAAAAGAAATCTACGCCAATGCTTATGCCTTACGTAATTAAAATACCCAGTCAGGTATATTTCACACTAGCCTAAGACAAACCCCCAATTTGGACACTGATTGTTAAATCTTCTATTACATTTAAACATATTCAATATTTCAGCGCTTGAATCGGACACAATTAGATAATTTAAAGCTTCACCCAGCAAACACAAAACGTTTTCGACATCATTTGCAAAAGGTTATAAAAGGTTGTCAGAAAACGTTTAAATGTCGGGTTATATAAAGGGTACATTAATGGTATAAAACGTTTTCATAACATTAAATAACATTTGTTGGTAATTTACTGCACAGCAAAGACAAATGTTTTACAGAAAACATTTAAATGTCGGGTTATATAAAGGGTATAAAACGTTTTAATAACATTCCAAATACATTTTTGAAAACTTGGTACAAATCATTCTAAACAAAATGTTATTTTGGGGTTGAAAAATATTTTGCAAAAATGTTTGCCCAAAATATTTACAATAACGTTTTTAAAATGTTTTCACGACCTTTATATAACCCGACATTTAAATGTTATTAAAACGTTTTGTAAAAAACATTTTAAGAAAATTTCTGTGTTTGCTGGGTGCAAATATTTTAACATAATGTTATTTAAGTGTTGACAAAATATTTGGCTAAAAATGTTTGCAAAAGTAGTTTACAATGGCATTTCGAAAACATTTTTAAAATATTGTTGTAGTGTATTTTCATACAAAACGTTTTAAAACGATTTCATGACTTTTATATAACCCGACATTTTAATGTTATTAAAACGTTTTTACCTAAACAAAAACCCAAAATATAACTTATTTAAAACGTTTTAAAAACGTTTTTGTGTTTGCTGGGCAGTCAATTGTTTGCGACTTTTAAGTGTCACACTTTGTCAAAAGTAACATTTTTGGGAGATTCAAGATCTGAGTCAGAATCCAGCTAAAGAATCCATTAAAAGAAACAGTAATCAATAAGCTAAACATCTCGATGTTTCCAGAATAAGAACACAATGATTAAATTCCTCAGCAAAAGCATTGCCGGCTTGATCATAAAACATTTAAATAGCGAGACGTGCTAAATGAATAACTTTAAATCAGGACCCAATTCTTTGTTTTTCATCCTTTCAGTCTCATTAGGTTCGGGTACACAGTCTGTTTTAGAAACATTGATTTCTGTCCGAAAATATTGAATTTCACAAGTATTGTCTTAAGCAGTATCCGGTATAGCTTCAGCTTGATTTCCATATAGTTGGTCTTTGCACGGAATAAATTTAGCATTGCATTCTTTAAACTGCCCCATATGCCCGCCTTGTAAAACCTTCAGCTTTACACATGCCCGCCTTTTTTAAGAAGCCGCTGCTACGTAACTCTAACTGTTCCCTTTCATGCTTTTCTTATTTCAAAATAATACAGATACAGGCTCACAATGTAAAAGTTAAACCTATAGTGCCTTACACCGTACACCGCTATTTGTTTTACAATGAACGTCTGTACTTCGACTTTATTTTGTCAGAGTCATGATTAAAGATAATTTTATAAACCAAGGTTGTTGCTCTTTGCACTTGACTTAAACTTGAGATGATGAATAACAACCTGAGATGATGTAACATGACGAATTTATTCAGAATGTACTTTGTCTGCACGGTCGTTGAACGTTTGCTGATTGAAATAATGCAAATGGCAAGCAGTTGCCGGATTTCTTCTTCTTTTTTTTTTTACTTTTTTTTTCTTGTATTTTGGACACTTGCGTTTACTGCCATACTGTAATGAAGATTATAGACGCATAAGAATACCGACACTGAAAACAAGCACTATTTAACACCAAATAACTGAAAAGCTCAGCTGAATTTTCTATAATAGCATTGGTAACATTTATAACTAAATCAGAAAAATGAAGGCGTTTTTATTCTAAATCGTATTTGCTTTTACATGTGATGGAAACATATGTATTTGTTAGTTAAAATACAATGTGCCCTAAATTGTCAAGATAATGTCTATAAATAAATATAAATAAATAAATAAATAGATAAACAAAATGAATTAATAATATTTATATAAAAAATGTTTTTTATTGCGCAAGACTTAAGCAGAAAGGTATAGGAATGTTCCAAACAAACAGAGGTTCGCAGGTATTCATTTACATCTGGCACATATGGTACGTGCGTAGTGTAGTAGTTTTTCTGGTGTGTAAATACAAGCTATGTCGGGTATCGATATCATAACCTAGATTAGTAAGTGCTAAAGACATAAAGATTCATAGCTGTGTAAAGCAAACTTTTAGAAATTTTAAACCTAACACGCGTTACGAGTCTTCTTTTTGGTGCGTGTCAATATTGACTCCCTTCAAGCCACGTTTCGGTTTTACAAGCAACTAGTTTTTCGATAAAGGTATTCCATAACACTAGTCTTGATAAACTTGATTGTTTTTATAGCGTGATGCGCCATGAGTAATTTAATTTGATTATTTATCTTTATTTAGGGACGGACTTTTTGCTGTATAACAAAGTAATCACTAACAATTTTGGAAAGTAGAACCAATTATAAATGCATCAACCCGCCCGAAAAAATGATTCAATCCTACGCGACACGAAAGGGTTATTATGCATGGCCAAGTGGACCATTGTCGTGTAACCTTACACGAGTAAGTTGGATTCTTACACGTGTAAGATTGCATCTTATGCGTGTAAGATTGCATCTTATACTCCTTAGAATCTAGCGGGATGCTTAAACTGACGAATCATATGTAAAGAACCCGTATTTAAACCCCAAACAACCTTTCATCTTACGCGTATTCATCTTGGTCCAGTGAAATATTGCCATAGCATTTCCTATACGCGTAAGAATTGCCAATTAGGGATGGACGGTACTCCGATTTGACTGGTACGACGAGTGCCGAATAATCTCAGCTTCGATATCGATCTGCACCGCGGTAGTTTTCGCACACGTGATCATTTTACTATTACCTCTTGAAATCAATTGATATTGAGCATGAATTAAGTCTTGGTAACTGAAAAAAAGGCCGAGATAAATCGGGCTGTGACCATGACGGACCAATTCCTGACAAAGATTCGGCATAAAATACAGGACATTGTAACACAGGTTACACGTTATCTTACACGTTTAATGTTACACGTTTGTCTTAATAGGCGGTTTTTTTGGACCACTTGACCATTCTTAGGTACGACACCCCTCCACGTAGTACATGGAGTGCGCATACACAATCAATGCACTCCACGTACTTTTCTAACCGTTTTTTTCTGATTGCTGGTTTGATATAGTCAATATAGTGATACATAAGGCTTCATAAGCATCTTTTTCCTACAGAAGAAAACAACATACTATATAGAAAGTTGGATTCCATATCACGCAATGTTTGGTGAGAGCAACGAGTGGTATCACAATAGTACTAACGCATCCATATCATCCATGAGCAGCGTCGGCGTCAGCAGTATCGCCACCACTATTTAGCATCAACACCATCAGTCGTCCACCATGAACATCAACACCACTACTAACAACAACACCATCGACAACCAGACACATAAACAGCAGCAACAACAACAATAGCAGCAATCTTCTTGGCTTAACGTATAATTCTAGACACGTACTTTGAGTGCAACCTGAGCTCTTAATAAGAAAATCCAAGAAATAAAAAATGCCAAAAGCATTGCAGGCCAAGTAGGAAACCAAACATAAAGAGGCCACTGATATTGTTTTCCTATTCATATTTGCCCATCGACATTTTCGCACTCTAGTGAAGAGAGCGATTAATGCAACCATTATATACCTCAGTTGTGATGTGCCCTGAGTAATTTAATTTAATTATTTAACTTTGCTTACAATCTGAAAGTATGTCATGAGATGGGAAACCCCCTTGTACGTGCAAGATTATTGTAAACAAAGTCAGATCTATGTTTGGAACTTGGAAATCCCCAGTTCAGCATTATTGCACCATTGAGAAAAACAGGAAGTGATGTAATGTGAAAGGTTAATGTGTATAATTAATCTTGGGAAATCCCAAGATTGCCTCATCTGTGAAGATGTGAATGAAGTGATGGTTTATTAATAGATCTTGGGTTTTCTGGAGTATAAAAATGTGAGAGCTTGAGTTTGCTGATTACAGAATGTCATGGGAGATTGTAAACTCCACATGTGTGTGATGGTCTTCGTGCTTCAAAAAAAGAAGTACATTTTAACCAGTTTATATAGCCAATAATTGAGCTATTTTAATACAGCAACGAAGGAGATTGCGAGCACACAAAAGTACTCTTCCTCATCAAAGGATTAACGTTCTTCTGTCGAATTACTGCGTATGTTTAAAGCTGTATTGCATAAGTATTAAGTATGTAAATATATAGCAACATTTTAAATCCCATTTTATTCGACGTCGGTAAAAGGCCAAATTCGAACTGATTAATCGGTGTTAAACGTTAATATAGAATGTATCTTTTATTGCAAACCAAGTGACAGTGATCCATTACATACCTAATTGTAATAAGTCATAGCATTTATTTTAAAGTAATTAATCTATCAACTTAGTTAAAATAAACCAATGTTCGCTTTCCAGGCGCAGGTGCTCCGTATAGGGGAAACTATCACGAATCAAGAAGTTGACAGAGTGACTCTCAAGAGTCGGACATAGGCATATCAATCTCTCACGATTACTCCTCGAGGTTCATGTGGTGTAGTGTAGTGTGTCGCGTCCTATTACATATCTTTTTTGCTTTAAAGGTAGCAGGATTAATGAGAGTTTTTTTTTTTTTTTTTTTCAAAGAGCAGTAAACGCTGACGAATTATTTTACTCATAAATGACACCCTTTCGTATTGACATTACGCTACTGACTGGTTTAAAATGTGTTCCTATCTGATTCAGCCATGTAGGGCCTACTATACCCAGTGACAAATTATACCATCGTTATGTTATCAACTGCAACAGCTAGCAAACGATTGCGTCAGCAGAAGAAGGTCACTTTCTGGAAAATATGAAAAGGTTTGACTACAAAAACGATTCTCTTATAAATGCATCATCTTATAAATGCACAGTTTCCCTTGCTTAAAAACACTTAAACATTTGCTTGTTGAAATTAAACATAAACTCAATTGACTATAGACGAATCCAATAAATTGCACGCATTCCTACGCCTCAATGGCAGCCATAGCTGGGTCCCTCCTTCTAAGGTCTATCCCACCTAAAATGTGAAATGATGTGGCCTTGGCGGGTATATTAAACTGCATTCCATCACCCGTGTTACATGTAGACAAAAGAATGCTGAAAGTTTACAACACAATACAACATGCTGGGTTTGGCATCAGAGGATTGTCATCTTTCCCGGTCAGCGATACGAATTATAGTATATAAAACAAATAATATTTTTTAATTTCGTAAAATTTTAGCTGTTTCATTCGAGCGTCATTGATGGAACAGTCTACAGACCTATACTTACCATTATACATGTATTAATAAACATTTTATATTTTTATAATGACTATCGTCCATGATAAGGTTATTTTACAGCTCATGCTGAAAAAAAAATCAAAAGAGAGAACCGTTTGGGTAGCTGAAATGTAAATAACGTACATTATTTGATGTGAATAAACATGCTATGACAGTAAGTAAGGGAGATATGTATAAAATTATTCCATTTTAATGCAAATGAGCTGTTCCTTTTAAACTGCGTTGAATGGATATAAGTCCATAATGGCATCGAATGTTTTTCATAATACATGTACAATACCACGATAAGGGCATTTTACAGCGCACATTGAAAAAAAAGAAGACAAAAGAATGTGTAGCATGCGAGAAAATTGTAAGTATCGCTGCATTAATGTACACACGAACAACACAAAGAAAACGAAGAGTAAAAATGGAAATTGATTAGATCTTTTGTCAACCGTCAATCAGACGCAAAGCAGATGGCAAGCTTAAAGTATTATGCAAAACTGTAAAAAAAAACGATGGACAGCAGACAATGCCGTATCGTGGTTTTCCAAAAAATGCCCAATATTTCTCATTTTGATCCTGGCTGTGTGGATCGCTTTAATTTATCATCATATTGTTTACAACTTGCTCAAATTTACAAAACATAATTTATGAAGGCTAAGTCGTCGAATTGCAAGTCACATGAAATGACGAAAATGTTTGCAAATGCAGAACAAAAGCAAATAGGACAAAGGACATATGACGTTGCCTTTCAAAATTATAAATTGGTGGAGAGCAGGTTGCCTTCACAACCAACCTACCTGAATACATTATATACCTTCAGACACCGATCTGTAAAGACCTCAAGGATGATGACGACATGAGACAGGCGGTCATCAAAAGCTATTATAATTGTTATCAAACTGATGCAGACTGTCAATTAAATGTGAATGCAATTGCCTGGGATCACAATAGGTGGGAGGGTGGGGAACAAGCTTACATCAATGATCTGAAAACATTTTTGTCAGAGGGGCTCTTTTATCTATCATTTTTGTCGGGAGGGAAGCACTCTACCATCTGTCCACCCGCTGGCTAACTGCAACCCCACTTACTACTCCTACAATCAGTTTTAAGAATTGTAGTGTCATGTACACTAAACATTCCAAATCAGAGTTAACAGATATGTACAATCATGAATAAAGAAGTAACATGAGAGCTGCTGTTATTGTCAGATACTAGATGGTGTTTCTATTTTGAAATAGGACCGTTACAACCAAACAGCGATTTTACTGGTGTTCATTTACATGAGACACATATTGTATTTTATGGTGTGTAAATACACGCTCTTGCAGGTATCGATCTCATAACCTAGATATTAAGTGTTAAAACAGTTTCATAAGCCTGTAATATACACCTCTAGTTATTTAGACCAAATACCTAATACGAGTCTTTCTTTTGGTGCGTGCCAATATTGACACCCTTCAAGCCTTTTTTGTAATGAAGGTATTCAGTAGCACTAGTTTTCCTGCACAAAATAGCTTGACAGCTTTGATAAGACTGCAAGTGCATTATATATGATTTTTCATAACTGAGCATAGCTTGCACAAAGTAAACAATAACAACCAAGCGTAGGTAATGTAAATACAATTTCAGATACCATACTTAAATCTCCTTATTAAAATTTTGCTTCGTTTTGGAATTGGGAAAGCTTGCATGTATTTTTTGAGGGACCTCTTCGAGAATAGTGAAATTTATCACCTTTAGAAGAATAAAATGTCGGTAACTTCTGAACTTCTCTCAATCAGTCATTTACAAAATGATGGTACTTTTCAATAAGGTGCGGCTTCACAACTCGACCGACGGTTGATGGAGTTTGAACTGCATTCCATTGTATAATACATTGAATCCGGCTCCAATCAGACGGAACCGGCGGGCAACAAATGATTGATTTTTGAACCCGTCCCTAATACTTTTAAACAGTGAACACATGTTCATATTACCTCCCTTCCTTTCAAAGTTTGAAATTTTCACTCTTCGACGGGGGCCCCTTAAATCGCTCTCTTGTCACTTTATAGAGTAAGCAGGTGGTGGACTGCATGATAAACAGATCAATCGTCTGACACGTATTTTGCATAATAATGGATCTCGTTTACCTGGTGAATAACCTGGTGTCTTGATCAAACTACCTGATTTCTTAATCAGAAAGGACCTAATACACTCGGAACACGGAAGTGAATTTCGCAAATGCCGCGATTCTGCTATACTTGTGTGTACATGTTTTATGGTCTTGGTGGGAGATCTAAATGTCATTTGTTTTTATAATTGATAACACGAAAGAAGACGTTATCAATAAAACAACTATACTAGTACTACACATTTAAGGTTGGTCTGAACCCTGGAATTATGGAAACTTTCGGGCCTCATAACTTCTAAATTGGTGGTCTAAAATATATAAAAGTATACATATTTAGAATGGCAAAGACTTGATAAGTTCATCTGTGAGGTCAAATTTGGGCCAAAATGGCACTTTTGCCTAAATCCCAAAACAACAGTTTTGGCCCACTTCTTTTGTGCACCGTAACAAAAAAAATTCTTGAGCCAAAATTTAATTTTTATTAATTTTTAAAAACAAGATCAAAATATCTAGGACCCGTTTTTTCATTTTTTTGAATTTTGACCAATTTCACCAAAAATATTTGAAATTTGTGCCCAAATCGGGCAAATTTCTCAAAGTTAGTCGAAATTCAAAAAAATGAAAAAACGGGTCCTAGATAATTTGATCTAGTTTTTAAAAATTAAAAAAAAAAAAATTTTTGCCCAAGAATTTTTTTGTTATGGTGCACAAAAAGAAGTGGGCCAAAACTGTTATTTTTGGATTTTGGGCCAAAAGTGCCATTTTGGCCCAAATTTGACCTCACAGATGAACTTATCAAGTCTTTGCCATTCTAAATATGTATACTTTTATATACTTTAGACTAACACTTTAGAAGTTATGAGGCCCGAAAGTTTCCATAATTCCAGGGTTCAGACCAACCTTAAGGTATGAAAACAAGTTAAAAAAAAACAATCCTCCAAATTTATTTCTCAGGCACATCTCATGGGAAAACTTTTTTACTTGAATTCATATTGAGATAACTTTATTGACGAAATAGCTGGTATATAGATTCACTATGCTTTACCGTTGTGAAAGGTTGCTTTTATTTTCAAAATCCCTCGTGGTTCCAGAGATGTTTGGAAATATGGAGTAATTAATTGTAGAGTCATGGTTTACGTGCATTTTGTTGGGAGCCTGAAAAGATTAAATATCAGATTTTGTTGACAATGTCCAGACATTTACTCACGGAAGATGAAACGTCTAAAACGTGAGTAAATTTCTGGGCTTGTACGACAAAATCTGATATCTAGTTTAATCATATCAGTCCTGATGAACTTATTCAAAGATCCCGAGAAGATTTTATTCAATCTGTGTCTAAAGAGATTTGATCAGAGCATCGCCATATAATACCGTTGTAGATGAATACCGCAGTTGTTCCGATGTACAGGGTGTGACAATAAAATGTATACAATTTGGAAAATAGAGTGACACAAGTATGTTACTTATATTTTCGTTTCATATTTATATGTCAGATAATTTCTTTAGCCACCAGACAAGCTTTTTTTCCAATAATGTCGGTGGTGTACAATGAAGATACGGCCAATTGTATTACCTAGTCTTACCTAATTTTAAACAATGGAGTATTCAAAGTGATAGAGAAATGATTTCATAATAGAGTATCGCCTTGAGTTCTTGAAAATCACAACTAAGCACTGACATTGCAACCTCACTTACTAGGAATCATTGTTGCACTGACTAGGGGGGTGTGATAATTCGAAATTTTTATGAATTGCTGCTGAAAATATGGTATCGACTATACTAAACAAGAATATGATCATTAAAAATAAATTTAAGTAGATTAACCCCCCTGTTCATGCCCCCTGAAGATTTTCGGCAGCCTTGCACATGCTTAATGTAGTAGATTATCATAGAAACTGAAAGAAATTGTGATTCTTGAGCCTGTTTAATAATTATTTTGTATTGTAAATGCTGAGTTTGATACACTATGTTGACAATATCATAAACAGCTTATCAGCTGGAGGATAAATATCACTTTTTATTTGTCTAGAAGAGAGTGCAATGCTTCATTTAAGTCCGTTAATCCAGCCGCAGTCTGCCTTAGACATCACATTCCTCAAATAGAGGTTCAGGTTTTCGGCATTGTATTTCACACACAGTTTTCTATGATCTTTTAATTGCAAACATCACTTGATTTAAGAAGTGAAAGATTTGTGTCCCTTGCATATCTTCAAGATACATCTGCAAGGTTTTGGATCGGTGGCTTGTCAAGCTTCTCTGGATCCATGGAAGATAGGCATATGGCATGCTCAGCTGTAAGATCAAATTCCCCAAAGGTAAAACTGTCTCCTTTCTGCTTCTGAAACCCGGAACAAGACATGATCGATCATCTTTATCTTTGTGGCTTCATGAAAAAGATTCTGCTACTTTAAATGAGTAGGCCTGTCTTAAAATGTCATTATCATACATGTACTTGATGACTGGAATCTGTCCATTGACACAAAGGAGAATGCTAGAATGTTGATGTTAAGAAGGTTCTTGGGATCATTGCGCAATTAGTCATCATAAAGTTGATAAAAGGCTGGTATCAGTTTTGAGTAGGTTGTAACTGTTGAAGTTTGGTTAGTGAAAAATTTGGCTCTATATATAAATTATGATGTAAACTAATCAGAGCTCCTGTATAGTAAGACTATATGATTTTCAGGGAGTCCAGATCCAAGAAGCACTGACAATGCATGCAAGTATGTGTTCATAATGGGCCTACTTTTGAAGATCTTCTAGATAGCTAGAGTTATATCCTATATGTTAAGTCATTAAAGCGTTTGTCCTTCAGGCTCACTTGGAAATGTGGATGTCAATTCACTGGACTTTCCTTGTTCCATGATTTATTAACTTTGTATGCAGCCAAGTGCCTGTTGAGTCAAACTGCTCGACGATGAGGCAGTAGTTGAGTAGAAGTATTCTTGGGTATTATTTGGGTCTACGTATTCTGTTCCCAATTACGTGCTTGGTAAGACTCCTATAGGTCTGTATGCACAAATGAGTTAGACCGGGTCTAAAGTTAGACCTGGTCCCAGGACAAGGGACATTTTCCTTTACATTATATTAAGCTATTTATTTTGTATTATTTTTGAACTTTGCACGTAAATCTTTAGAATTTGCTAGCTACTCTATGAAGTAAATAAGAGTAAAAGACCATTCCTGATGGAACTCAATTCCACTTTTGTGCATACGGACCTTAGGGCCTACACCTTACAGAAAAGATGGTCAGACATAAACCCAGAATCCAACCTTTTATCAATAAGACTTTCTACACCTTCACTATGAGCTGTTTGATCTGTAATGACAAAGTCTATCTTTTCATTTTAAAGTGTTTTAGTATCTACTCCACTTGCTGCTTCTAAGATCACGAAGATAGGCCTATACTGCAGCTCCACAACGTCAACCCCGTTTACGCTGGAATAGCGCATTGTTATGGTTGTGACATACTGCAACATACGGAGTCAAGCAGAAACTATAAGTTTGTTTGTAGCTCACGTCGTCAATGCATACATTATGAGACGACAAATGCACTACAGCGGCTTAAAACAATACCTTTTGTCTGTTATTTGTGTACCAGTACCCCCACCGGCAGCACCACCAGCACCACCAGCACCAGCACCAGAACCGTCGCCATCAACAACACAAAAAATGCAACAAGAATTACAAATGTGGTAAATTGGTTGGTTGTTTATTAAGCTTTGCACACATGCTTGGAGTGCATATAGAACATTAAAACATCCCGTTAAAAAATATTTCAAAATGTCAAAATAATCACATTCCAACAACGGCAGCAAGAAATCAATAATAACAGGAGCAGCAAGAACAACAATTATAGCAATAATAACAACACTTCTTGGCTTCCAATATAACTCTAGACATGTTATTTGAGTGCAACATGAGCTCCAAGTAAGAAAAGCAAGGACTAAAAATGCCAAAAGCATTGCAGTCCAAGTAGGAAACTAAATATAAAGAGGTCACTGATATTATTTTCCTATTCATGTTTACCCATGGGCATTTCCAAACTCTTGTGTATAGAGCGTGTATGGTTTGCGTGGAATAATTAATTCAACCATTGTATAATTCTTTCATTTCAGTTTTGATAAACAATGTGTGTTTGTATGACGCAATCAAGTACGAAGAATGTTTATAGAAAGGAAAGAAGAGAATGATTGTAAATTTGATTTAGGTTTGATAGCTAAATTGAACAAATAAATGTTCCAGCTAAAACACGGGACCAGTATTGTGTTTCAAATTTGCAGTGTATTTCAATAAGTAAATACGTATAGTTCGGTAGCAGAGCCATGCAGGTTATCTTTGCCGGTAACAGTGTTTTTGTTGTTATAAGGGTGGTAGAAAATAATTATTTTAATGGGTGTAAAACGGTCACCCATGGGCAATTCGAGATATCCAGGATCAATATTTATACAGAGGTCAACATTAAAAACTGGTCCACTTTTGCTCCTCTTGTCATACGGATTAATACAGTATCATCATCATCATCATCATCGGTTGTCCATCGTGGTCGATGAAGGCACAGTTGTCGAAGTTGATCAGATGGGTGTCTTTTTCTCCATTCTTCAAGATACTTCTCCTTTCACTTCCGCTCCACTGTTTTCCCAGCATGATGGATATTCTTCCTCCAACTAACCCGGTCACTAGCTTTCGCCTCCCATGTTTCAATTATGTCCATATGTCAGTTGTCTTCAGATGACGCTTCACAACATCTCTATTACGAAGTTTCTGCCCACCATGTTTTCTCTTTCCTTCCTTGAGTTCACCATACAGCACAGCTTTTGATAGTCTTTCATCAGGCATCCTCACGGCATAACCGACCCAGCGCAGTTGGCTTTTCAATAGGATGGCTTCTACGCTCTCCATTGTGGCTCTCTGAAGCACCTCGCCATTAGGAACTCGGTCCTGCCATGATATTTCCATGATACATCTGAGGTGGCGAAGTTGAATAGAAGTTAACCATATGCCTCCGGTAGATTGTGTAAGTCTCAGTAGAATACAGGAGACAGTTGGACAAACACGTGATAGAGTTTTCATCCGATCGTAAGTCTTATACCACGCAAGTCTTATACCACGACCTAACGTTGTGGAGTTATGATAAAAAAAGTCGAATATTAAATAGCGAACGGGGATGAAAATAATTATAGTTTAGAGGACTGTGAATGAGTCGTTGCAGCAACTAGGGCAATTACCAATGTGTCCTACTTATGAGGAGCTACCTATTTATTATTATCTATTTATTAGATAGCAGTACCGACAATTTGATACCATTTTCATCAAAATTGGAGCATATGGATTTTCAATTGTAACCTAAAAAATAAACCTTGACATTTTGGCCTATAACTCTTAAATGATAAATCTGAGGAACGTCAAACTATACGTTTCTGAATCTTAATGGTCAGAGGAATATTTTAGTATTGGTTTGACCAACAATGAGCAGTTAAACTGAAGCTGGACTCTTGTATAAGCTTTGACCTTGGACATCCTGAATTGCCCAGAGGTAATAATACCCACTCCCCCCTCATGACAAGATGTTGCGAAGTCGATGTCAATAATTGCTAGCGAAGACGCAACCAGTGATATGGCTGCATCATATTAAATTATCGGTGCACTGCGTCTTGAAATTGTCGGCCGCAGGAGAGCCGTCGAAATGCTCCGAGACACCGAGTCATTAAAGTTGCACTTACCCACACAATGGCCGAAAATGATATTACACTGACGACTTATATATACTATTGCAAAGGTTGTTTAATTGTTATGTAAGGAGATATGAATTACCATACATTATAGTCTCATTTGCCTTCATTGAGTTGCGTAATTAAACTAATTATTTTTTTTTCTACAAAATACCCACATCAGTGCAAATTGGAATGAAAGAACACAAAAAGATACACAAGGGAAAATGAAGCCTAATACGGTGATATCCGATACCAAGGGTAGAAAAAAGGCATGCACGGGAAAGACACTTACTCATATATAAATATTCGTGTAATTAATATTGACTATTTTTTATAGTATCAACTGCAAGCTACGTAGAAGCCATCTATTAAGGAATAGGATAGCAAAGTTTGCACGGTATTTTTGTGGGACCTCAGAGCACATCAGACACACCACATTTCATTATGGATACGAGGAATGTCGTTCTGATATCAAATGATTTTGATTTTTTTCAATTTGCAATATAAGTACAAATTGTATGGTAAATCATTTAAAAATGGGCAAACGTTGCTATCTGATACCATTCGTAGATGCAACATCTATTAAGGAATCGGAAATTCTTTTGATTTGAAATTCGCAATATAAATTTTATGGCAAATAACTTATATGGCAAATTATTTTGGAAAACGTTGCTATTCGGTCCCTTAATGACAGGTTTATAAGGATTAAAATGGTGAAGTAGTCAAAATGGTAAACCCCTATATCACTATCTTTTTTGCGCATAATTGAAGAGTAGAATTTGTATGAAAACAATACGTCACACACGATTAAGAAAGATGAAATATAGCTAATGAATATTATGCCTCTGGCGACACGTAAATTATCACGAATTAAGGAGAACGCTTTGTTCGTTGAAAAACGGTGCATTTTTAAGTATATTTAATTGTTTTCTTTAAAATAATTACGTTTGCTGACATTTTTAAGCCGTTGCATTTAAGTAATCTAGATGATTACATATCTAATTATTCTAGATATTGTTTTTCTTTTTACCTCTTCTCATAGTCTTTTCCCCCGATATAGCTCGAATGCTCCGACTATCAAGTAAATAGTTCCCCTCTATACTTATATGTACCGATATCTGAGATAAAAGGGTTTATTCAAGCATTCATGTCAAACTATTCCCACAGTGCCCCTTTTTGTTGGCAAACTTCTTATTTTTCATAAAAGCTGATGCATTTTAGAGATCAATTTCGATTACCAAAAAAGATTACATGATTTGCATCTTTTATCAATTATAACAATAATGTTTTGCTTTAGTAGCATTGGCACAAATCTGTGATTTAAATTTGACGTACAGGCGCTAATTCTAAGGTTCCAAAGTCTAAAATTTTTTCGCTATTCCGAAGAAGAAAAAAACAGTTATAGAAATGAATATTGCAATCTGTTTATTCAGATAGAGAGACAGCGTGATGATAATTTAAAATTTGTTCATTTGATTGTATTTTTTTGTTCATGCAAAATCAGCTATTGAACAATATTATGTTACCTGTACCTGTCTGATATCAGAGGTTTTACGCTCGGTCAAGGTATATGTTAAGCAGTATGCAGACTCCGAGTATTAGACGTACAATATTGTATGTAACATATCTACGTTAATTAACCTATTGCCATTCTATTTCCAGTAATGTTTACGTTCTAACGAATGTTTGATGACGTAAAATCGATAATATGTTACGTATAATATCTGGTAGAAATATATTATCGATTTTACGTCATCAAACATTCGTTAGAACTTAAACATTACTGGTAATATAATGCCAATAGATTAAATAACGTAGATATGTTACATACAATATTGTACGTCTAATAAAAAGTCTGCATACTGCTTTAAGCACGAGATAATATATATGCCGATCGGTAACTTGCCACGAGTAAAGCAGTTCATTTACCTCTCAAACAAACTCCTCTTTTATCAACGATTTATTGTTCACCGAAAACAAACAATTGAGCAAGCGATTAAAAACCATTAATCGAATTCGAACTCCAGCCATGCATTTGCAATTACAATTTGGATCTTCCACAATCATCAAGAAACTTTTTCGCATTGCTAGTATTAATTTTAATCTTGAATCTTCGATGTAAACTCTATACCTTTCAATATCTTTCTTTTTTATCACATTTCAAATCGTAGTATAAAACCTAAAGTTTGCAGAGCCGATGGTGTGCTGCTCCAGGCATTTCATTTTCACACCGTTATTTCTAACAAAGAATACTATCTGCGTAAATCTTATCTTGAATATCATATGTAACTGGATTTGAGCGACAAACACCATGTAATCCCTTCTGGGGAGAGACATTATTTTTCTTTCGTTATAGATATAATGTTCCCTGTATTCTAAAGTTGAGACCACAGACGACATTCTTTATTTCTATAATCAAATTGCGGGTCTGTTTAAAAAAGTATTTTCGTACAATTATTATATCTCATGCAAGAACGAAATGGTTTATTATCAAAATCTTACGGGTGATTAAGTATATGAAAGCTGTACTAATAAAGTATTCGGTCATGGTTGTTTCGAGCATTAACTGCCTACAATTTTAATTCTACTCAGCTACGTTTTGTAACAAACACTGCGAAATTCTGTCTATGTTGATAAGTTGGGTTCTGGCAGAAAATTCTACGAACATGCGATTTTCTTCAGTTTTTCCTCTTAATATGAAAGGAATAACTATATCAACCTTACTGACTATGAAGTAAAACGTCGATATCCCTTGGAAAATGAACGGAGTGTAAATCGTGGATTTTACAAAACCCCTCAGTATGATTATTTTTGTGGTCGGTCCTACCTCACGGTAAGGGAGTTGAGTTAAAACAATTCACTAAAACAAACTCAAATGAATGGGTCTATGATTAGCTTAAGTCATTTGGTTGTAAACACGTGCGTGTTTTTGATTTTGTTTTGTTTTTGGATGCCAAATGAAAACTCTTTGAAAACCTCATAGATCTATATCCGAATATAGTCTTCATGCAGAGTTAAGCAAGTAAGCAAGCAATTCTTCACGAGAAGTATAATTTAAAAAATGAATAAATGAATACCAGCATGTGTGATAATTTAGTGTCAGTGTTCGTACAGTTGAAGTTGATAGCTAATGGAATTCCAAACAATTAATATAAGCCACTTACCGCATTAAAATACATTAACACTGTTACCAATTACATTAAAAAGGTTATACTTATTCGATTTTATTTTTGGTGGTGGTTTTTAGTAATAAAATGATATAAATTCGTCATTATGTTTTAAGTGTTTTAGCCTGATATTCTGCTTTGCAGATGTTTTGCTGGGTTTTAATGAAGCGACGTTCGGTTCATTAAGTGACGGTAAAACTCACTATAGCCTTTGGCTGTTCGTGATCTGCTCGATACTAATTTTAAGGCTATTGGATTTGTAAATGGCTTTTTGATTAGGGTCTGTAATGGAACTTTATATACGGCTAAATAGAGAGGCCCATAAACATCTTCATGAAAGTGATTGAAGGGCCTTAGGCATCAATTATTCCAACGGATCACTTAAACTGATTCGATGATCAGGCAAACTTTATAAACAGTTAAAACATCTTGCGAAAAAGTATTTGTTACATTAGTATTAAGTTTGAATCTATATTTTTAGTAAGGAATAATTTTACTGTTATATTATATTTATATTGTTAGAATGTTAATCGTGAAAGCAACCCAGGTGTTTGGTGACTTGTTATCTATGCTATTATTAGCAGTGCTTTAAAATTGTTATTCTTATCATTATTTTTGCACTAATAACTGAAATCGAAACGGGAGAACGTCACTATTCGCCCTTTTCATATTTACAGCCAATGACATTTTTATCAGACGCTGGTTACACAGCAAATTTGCCTTATTGTGTATCAGCCGCATGCATCTGAACGTATACGCCTTTTTCTAGGTATAAATACTTCGAAAATAAATTTGACGTTTCACTAAACAGATTGTTAGATCATTCTAATTATTTTAGTAGATTTGAAGCGGTGTTATGCTTTCAATGTCGACAATGAACTGCATTTGTTTCAAGTAACCATAATGACCCAATTATGGTCACGGTGTATCCCGTTGTCAAAATACCACGTACTTTAAAAAAAAAAAAAAAAAAAGCGCAGTGATTTATAGTGCGCTACGCACAGGCACAACGCCTAGACGTTGATCCACAAGCCTCAGCACACTTTACAGGTTGTCGCTAACCACTATGGCCCCACATCATTCCATAAACCATTAAACAACCATTTAGGGACTTTGCTGCTTCAAGAGCGCACACCCTAGACATTCCACAAGTAACCATCGCAACCAGGATCAGCTCCCCGAGTTTCGTTCGGGTTACAACGAGACAAATTAGCAGTGAGTTCCATGTCCAGGGGAATTTCAAGCTAACTCAATTTTAGTACAGTAATAGAGCCCTCTGTTGGTCATAATTCACTTTAAAAGGTATTTTCAACGTAGTGAAGAAATATTTTAGGTAATATAACACTATAGAATATAAAAACTAGTATTTTTAGAAGTTACATTTCAAGGTCGTTACATTAAGGTTACTCAAAGTTTTAACATTAAGGTTATTTTTTGGTTAAATTAGAGACAGCTTACTCATTGTTGTTTGTTGATGCTGGGGCCCAGTATCAACCAAAAACATCAAGGCCGCAGGGCCGGCAGGCCCGAGGCCGGAGACTTCTGATACGACGACTAAACACTCCAAGTGGGACCCCAATATAAGGGCCCCGCAGGGCAAGAAAGCAAGAAACAGAGATTTTTCTCCACATGGACTTAAAAAAATCCTTAAATTAAAAAAAGGGGGGAAAATGGAAAAAAATACATCTGCAAATTGCAATAGATTTTGATGATTTAGGCTACTAGGTCTAGAGTTCTGGTTATATGACATAAGGTTAGGGTTTGAAATTATGATTTAGGGTTAGGGTTTAGATTTAGGGCTGTCATAGAGTTAGAGTGTAGGGTTATGATTTAGGTTAGGGTTTAGATTTAGGGCTCAATGCTCTAGAGTTAGGATTACACCCCCCCCCCCCTGTATAAAACATTGTTCCATGCATCTCACAGGTACATGAATGCATTGCTGCATATTGCCTGGCTATAGAGCTATGTAAACAATGACATGTATAATGTGTGTTGACACTGCACGAAAAGGTGTGAAGTGGCTAGAGTTCATGTTGGCTATTACATAACAAAGCTAATACTGATATTATGGGAAAGTCAATGAATTTGAAATGTAAAATTTTAAACTTAGAACAATTTTGATGGTTTTCATTTTGTGGCAATTAATTTGCACTCATTTTTAAACAATTGTCACTCTGACTGTGTGTGTGTAACATTATGCGGCATGTTGAACCGTAAAATGGTGCGTATTTTCTACAGAATGACGCAGCACCTTTAAACGAGTCGTAACATTACGCGGCATGTTAGACCGTAAAATTGTGCGTATTTTCTACAGAATGACGCAACACCTTTAAACGAGTCGCAACATTACGCGGCATGTTGAACCGTAAAATTGTGCGTATTTTCTACAGAATGACGCAGCACCTTTGAACGAGTCGCAACAGTACGCGGCATGTTGGGCCGTAAAATTGTGCGTGTTTTCTACAGAATGACGCAGCACCTTTTTTTGAGTCGCAACCTAATACGCGCGGCATGTTGAAACGTTAAATTGTGCGTATTTAGCAGATAAGCTCATTATGCACTTACTCGATTTCACATTGCTGTGGCAAGCTATTATTCATCTAAATAGCATGTATAAGGGGGGTCATAAACCTATAAGCTTACCAAATATTTGTGTTCAGCCCTGTCATACCCCTACACGATCCTATAATACTCACATGCCTATAGCAGACTTCCAAATGTCCGTAAATCCATCATGAACATGGAATTAAACAGGCTTTTATAATGGTTATCCTATCTGATATCACGTCCATGTTCATACACTTTGTCATGGAGCTGAATTCGGCAGCCGTGACCCCCACAACCTTATCAAAATAAATTTTAATTTTCCAACTGAAAAATATTATGTCAGTCCGATCGCAAATAATTATAATCATGCATTATAATTGAAAGCAAAACAAAGTCACCAAAATGCAGATTGTGCTTCAATTCAATGAGTTTAAATTCGGCACTATAACGAGTTGCACAATTTTTGCATTTCCGGTGTGGAAGCTTGCCCATTTCACCCCCCCCCCCTTCACTTGCTTTTAATACGCTACGCACACCATGAAATTCTTTAGAGTAATTGCAAAGATTTGTGCTAAGTCTACACGTTTTACAATAAGCAATGAACTTTTTAGACTGCGACAAGCCTGTTTTAGGCTGATTACATGTGTGTTCTTTAAAAATATATAAACTTTTTTTCATTTTTTATATGATCAAAATAAATTGCAATTTTTAGGTAATTTTTTGGTTTTGATTTCAAAACTGGATATTTTTGAGTCCATGTTGAGAATAAATTCTGTTAAGAGTAACCTTAAGGATGACGAACTGATAACGAAAATTCTGCTTTATTTACGGACAGCTCGTCACCCATTTCATAGGCCTACTTTTACATTTTTTTTTACTCTTTACCCCATAATTTCCCTCATTCTTCAGGCCCTGCCCTCTATCGGGGGCTAATTTATAGTTTAAGCTTGTTTGCTATTGTTTTTGGAGCAACATTGTTTCTTTATAAGCCTGCGGCGCAACCTTGAACAATATTGTCTTAGCAATATTGTCTTTTGAGATACACTACGTATTGCCACAGTGTTTTCCATGTAAATACGTGAGGATCAGGTGCCATAATAGGCAAGATCAAGTTCAAAACTGGGGGCACATTTACCTCCGATTAACATGTTTTTACTCATTAATCTGCATTTAAATCAAATAGAATGACCGACATGGTAGTAAATATGTAAATTAGTATTTTCCAATATAATTGATTTTATTATTATAATTATTTATAACTGAATAAACATTACTACAGCATGAAATGCTCAAAATATATTAAAACTACAATATGTTTGTAAAATATTATTTAAAATCCATATAGGCTCCAAAGCAGGTCAAAGGCAAGCCATTACCCGGTTCAAACAAAATCGCCAACGTTCTAATATCGGGCACACTACAAGTACCGTAGAAGTAGAAGTAGTGATGAACAGGATTAATTACCGTAGCAATGGGTTTACACTATTTTTGAATGCATTGCCTTGCATTAGGCGAGGCCGTACAGTGATAAAGACCGGGATCGTAATTCTATAATAGCATTTTCACATCATGCTGATCACCCGCACCTGTAAGATCATTGCCTTTGAATAGAGCCGCATCATAATATCGCGAATCTATCATTAAAACATACAGAGGTAATGAGTGCATCCTGCTTATACTGTAGGGCAAAACATTCACATTAGGTTTCACTACATGGAGAGAATTGATCAAAAATTGAAATACATTCCCACTGAGGTTAGTATTTGTCAATGAGTTGACTAGATCACCAGGTTGTCATTATAGCTAGAGGCAGTATGAGTTACATTAAAATGACCTTGTTTGGTATTGAGTTTCCAGGAAGTGAGTTTTGCCTTAAGTATTGTGTGCATAAATGTTGATCCCTCACTACAATAAAGGAGGTGAGACATGATCATTTCTTTTCTGGAAACCTAATAGACAAATAGTGTTAACCTATTTTTATGGTAATTAATCCTGTTACATCACTACTTCTAAAAGATGAGTACATACAATGTCAATTGTGGTGTGCAATTTCATCAGATATCAGAGACTCTTATCTCACTTGTAGCAAGTCTACTTTTAAATCTCAACGAAAATCTCACTATATGGTTCATGATGATTAATTTGTATTGATGCCATTTGTTATTTTTATATGCTTTGTATAATGTGAGGCAGGTTGAGTTGGGAGTGCTTTTTCAATGCTCACAGGCAGTTCTGCAGACTCCAATTTGTTGTTTTGTTCCAATTTTAATTGTTAATTGCCAGTTGAATAATGAAAAGTGTGCTTTCTTGGCACCCAGTAAAGAAGGCACCCGGCATTCGCGGACCTTTATTGCAAAATATGACATCATTCCTTATTGGCCGTCGACAACGTGTTATTTTTTCCCGGTGCTAGTTCAGAGTGGACCAATGTATTATCTGGTGTCCCTCGGGGATCTGTTTTGGGTCCACTTTTGTTTGATCTTATACGTAAATGATCTTCATCTTCGGTCTCCAACAAGGGAGCCAGATGACGATAAGTTCAGTTAGGTTAAAATAGTAATTTCCTGTTAAGAGAAAATTAGGTGAAAATCGCATGTTCGTATAATATTTGCCTATACTTTTGTATATAGCCAGAATTCCCCAAATTTGCATGGGCACGATTTATAGCAACATCATGAAGGGAATGTTTGTACTTACGTATGACGGAATAGATTCCCCCTTCGTAATCCGTGGTACAAAATATGGCTCGGCAGTTGGAGTAGTTAGTTCAAGTGTTAAACATTGATGAAGTAATACCCGAATGACCCAGTTTCTTTGTAATATAAATTGTTTTAGTTCAATCAATAATGGATTAAAGTAAACCGCATCATTTTGAACTAGTTATAGTTACGGAGGAGGGAGTATTACGTTCCTGTAATGAAATTAGCATTTACAGGCGCATCGGTTACCTAATACTCATAACTTGTTTACTCTGTAAAATAGAAGCAGATAAAATATTAAAATAGTTTTTAAGATAGAATTTTTCAAATGCAATATATCACCCAATTACAAAATTAGACTTCGCGCATTAATGATTTATATGATGCACGAAATTAGAACAAAAAGTTTTTTGATGTCTACGTTGCTGATGCATAATCAGCCTAGTCCGTTTCAGTGTAATGTAATTAATTTTTCTGTAACCGTGGCAAACCAGCTTTAAAATATATATACTTTCAAATCTTGGTATTATGGGCTGCGAACGTACAAAAGCATGATCGTTGAAATGAAGTTTTTATATACATTCCTGTAAGTTTAAGCAAAATATTTCAATTCTTAATCAAATGTCGGGCCCAAATGAATCAGCTTTGCCATGTTATTGTAGGAGCTTTTGCAGGATCTTCAACAATTTATCCTTCGGTACACATGGTACACTAATAAAATTTTTATTAACAGCATGAAGTCGATCTTAGGGCGCGAACGATAATAGTGGACGTTAGAGCTTATATAGAGTTATAACAATCGCAGAACATGACAGATCTTCACTGTAGTGTATAGTTGTCTACATAATTGCATTCATATATTCTCTAGACGTTGTCGTGGTTGTGTAGACCTACACGTATTACGATGCTGAATAGCCATCTTGATATTCCTATGCATTTAAAAGAGGCTTATGAGTAGCTAGCTGCACTCACTATTAGGACATTTCGACGGCATACTTTAGCTATAAATAATTATATCATACATCATACAATATTGAGCATTTCTTTTATCATCATTTTCGTAAAGTAGTGGCAAATACCTTCAACTAGTAGATTAGTGGAAATTAGTGGAAGTCTACTCTTTGAGGGTATTTGTCGCCAATGTGTTGGTATACAAGAATACTGATACATGAAACCTTGATGTTTGGTCATTTTCTCACAGAAATAAAGGCCGCATACTTCTTTTTCGACAAGTCCATGACTCACCCAAATATGAATGTCTTAAGAGATATATTACCACTAAACCGTATGTAGAAATTTGTATACTGTAATATTTTGCAACAGTTGTAGTTGTCAGTATGCTTCGACTATAATACGTTTTTATAAATACGCACGTGACCACCTCCGAGCTGCCATAACAGCTTACAGACAGTAAGTCTCAAAGTGACCTTCTACACAACGGGTGGTCTTCCTATACATTTGAATGCAAAGGTGGAACAACATACAACTACTGTGCAGCAAAATTGTCTATTTTGTTCAACTTTGTGATTATATTGTAACGTTTCCGGCGTTAAATATTTTCCCGTCGTCAAATACTTTCAAAATGTTGTTTTTGATCTCATACTACAAATTCGGAATCCCCCATGTGTAATAATTTGCTATTCAATTACTACTTAAATTGGATGATATTTATCTACCGAGCTCCTATCTTTTTTTGTATAGTGGCCAATACTTGAGGATTTGGTCACGCTTACTGGTCTTGGTATGTCGTGCCCATGGGTATTTATAAAGATGTATTTATAAAATAGTCGAAGCATACTGTTGTTGCAAGCGGGAGTTTATTCTTGAGACTCATCCACAACACAGAACTCACTCACTATGCCTAAATTTGCCACTTTCAGAAGCAACTGGTCGGAATTTATGTTGGCTGCTCGTTTGGAGAAGAAAGTATAAGCTTGATATATAGTCAGCAAGTGTATATACTCCACATGCACCCAACAGCAAACATAATGCGAAAACGAGAACAAAACGGTGTCAATCTCAAGAGTCTGGAGCATTATACTGTAAGACGGTCTGGAGTGCCACGGACAGGGAAGAAGTATCTGTTAAACCTTTTGCACAAGTACACTCTTATTTCGCCAATTAAAAAAGTCTTAAACAATCTTAATCAATCTTAAACTCGTGTTAGTTACGTGGTCCTCTCGTCGAAATATTGGTTAAGGGCCCTTAATTTTCTTGTTGTTTAAGGCTCAAATCAATAGTTGGTTAAAACTTATAACCAATAAATGCATATAACACTTTAACCAGCTTCAAGTTTAAGTGCTTAACCAACTAGGTTGTTTAAGGTCTTTTAATCAATATTTGCTTAATAACTCTAAACAGATAATGATTTATATGTTCTATTTTATCTAAGGATTGTTTAAGAAATACAACTGCTTAATCAATGGTTGTATTGGATTTAATTATGATTGGGACTTCCTTTCTTTCTTTTTTTTTTAATTTTATACTGAAACATAATTCATGATAGATTTGAAGTCATCAGATCTTGGTCAACTGTGAGATTCGTTCAAAAATACAATTTCATGCATAAAGTTTTTTTTTTATCAGTTCAACCCGCTATGTATCCGGGCAATGTATCCGAGTAAAAATTAAAATCTAGTAAGCCTTTCTCTCTCGCATGCATTACGATACAATGCTAAAATACAATACATCAACGCTAATAAATTCACACACTCGATACGGTATCCAGCATACCGATACTTCAATGCATCTCGTCTACATTGTAAGCTATTGTGCGTATGCCCAAAACTGAACATCGCGGTACACACATTGGTGATATACATGTACCGTGCACGTAGAACAGTACAGTACAGTATCGCTAGAATGTCAATCCCAATGACGTTGTTAAATCTAGCAAATGAACGCATCAATATCCATCCATTATGTCTCAACGATGTCTATGCATAACTTATCAAACGAATCTCGAGTTTGGTGCAACCTGATTGACTCAAACCTACCTATTTGAACGAAGTTTCAGGAGAACATAAGCAACACGACCAGCATTCACTCGTGGCCGCCATTTGCTTTTGTCATTTTAAACAATAATTGGTTAAAATTCCGTGGCGCGAGATGTATCGTTAAACAGGTAAAGTACAATTCCACTAAACATTACACAGTTTAACGCCTTTTAACGCAACAAAAATAACCACCTTTATACGCTCGAGTTTAACAGTCTTTTAACATACGTTAAACTTTGCAGATTAAGCGCAAAATCACGCCTTTGAACATTAATTGTTTAAAAATCTTAAACTTTTCTTCTTATACTTGGCGACTGTTAACTACCGGAACAAGAGTGTAGAGGTTTATTTATAGTGATAGGGTCAACATGGGGACCTCACTCAAGCTTTGAAGACAAGACAATGCCGAGGTGCTTGTGCGTAGGAATGGTTTCAAGAGGATATCACCACGACGGGATATGGTAATGTGCATTATCATACATTTGATTTAGTAACATTGAGGAAACATTATTTATGGTACTCCACGTCCTGAATGCATCTAAGTCATCGTAAAATATATCCTCATAATAATATATATATCTATAAAAGGACCGTGTCATCGGCATAGTGTGGAAGAAACAATGTTTTCATGCAAGAGGATCCTAACATGTAACACACAGCCCCATGTTTTGGGGTGTAGTGTAAATACCTCTTAGAGCGATGAGAACGATATGAAACATCTATATACGATCACGATTCTGCTTTATGTGAAAAGGGGCACGAATATACACAAACACCCTTGTGCATCTGCCACGTATGCCCAAAACAAACAATGACTCACAAAATATATCTGCACGTTAGTTTCATATTTTGCGTAAATCACTCACAACATAGGTAGACAGACCCAGACATAAACACCCACACGGAATATATTCCACATATTATACAATGCCCATGAACATTAAAAAGGTAGGGCACACTATTATTAACCTAATACGTAGGGGGAAATCCATGACGTTAGTGACTTTGTTAATGTTGGACTGCAAAAGTTAATTTTATGTGGGTTTCTTTCCGTAAATTTAATTTTTATTTTAAAGCTAATCGAAAATACTGCACTTTCTGACACAACAATTTTGAAGTACGACCTAGCTTTTGTGGAAAAAATAGGTCTTCTTCATTTTTGGTTACTATATTAAATATGATTATTATTACTCTTACATCAATGCTTGGGTGTTGATGTATAGAGACACGTGGGCACTGGGTTTTTTGCCTTTTGTACTCTATGACTGCCATCTCAATTGACTAAACTATTGACACATAAACACAACCGAAACAAAAAGTCTCCACTACTTCCATCCCCATTTAATCAGAGCCTGATGAGTTTATGGCAAAATAATTCATATAATAATTTTCTATACACTTTCCGTCGAAGGTTGATACCAAATTTGATAAAGTTTAATCATCGTGAGCACAGGAACCGTTGTTTGGAAATTCGTGCAATTTTAAAAAAAGACACTCTAAACAAGGATGAGGGGGCCTACTCACTCAACAACATCTTTGACCAACTCATCACGCCCTCTATAGCGGTTCCTGTTGACTATAAAAGGAAGCAGTCAGATGTGATGAGTTGCCAGTCTGATGAAACCACTAGTGTAGTGGTGAAACGTCACTAAAAATGTGAGTTTAACATCTTCATCCAAATGAACTTGTTCAAAGACGTGTCAAAAATATTATACAATGCCCATAAACATTAAAAAGGTAGGGCACACTATTATTAGCTTAATGCGTAGGGAGGAAATGCATGACGTTAGTAACTTTGTCAATGTTGGACTGCAAAAGTCAATTTTATGTGGGTTTCTTTCTTCTAAATTTAATCATTGTTTATTTTAAAGCTAATCGAAAATACTGCACTTTCTGACACAAAAATGTTGAAGTACGAACTAGCTTTCGTGGAAAAAATAGGTCTTTTCCTATTATGGTTATTATTACTCTTACTTCAATGCTTGGGTGTTGATGTAGGAGACACGTGGGCACTGGGTCGGTACCATAGCATCAACCATCATATCTCTGTTTTTGCCATTTGTACTCTATGACTGCCATCACATTTACTTAACTATTAACAAAAAGTGTACAGTGGGTAATTGGCATGTCAATGAGCATCATTTGGATGTGCACTCAGTCTTTGTGTCCGCAATTCAAAAAATCTATTATCTAATGTTACAGTGCACAGAAACCAGAAAATCTATATATGATAGGTACGTGTTTCCCACGCATACGTGTCTTCCTGACTACTGTATTTCTATCATTAGGCTATTTCCTATTCTTCTAATACCTTACAGGTTTTCACCTGTCACCAATTCCTATTACTCATGAATAAGGATGTGTTCAATTCTGAAAATTGGGTTATTGATGGTGAGCAGGAACCGCGATAGCTCACCTGCCCTTCTTGCTTCTATCGGAGAATTACTATAGATAGTGAACCATTTTGTGTTACATACCTCATATATAGATTCCTGTCATCTGATTGGTTAAAAGTGCAGTCATTGAATTAGCTATGCCCTCCTTTATTAAGAATTACGTAAAAACTGAACTGTTTCCCGGGCAATAGTCTTTTTAAAAGACTATTCCCCGGGAATAGTCATTTTCACATCATCGGTGTGCGTCCCGATCAAAGTCTACGCGCGCGATTACGTGTTCGCATTACACACGCGTCGCCAACGCGCTACATGCCAGTTGCGGTGACGCGATCGGTTCATAACGAAAAACTTTCTTTGTAAATTTTATCATGGCCTATGAACAATAAAATAGCCTTTTAACTATATTAATGAGGTATATAAAACAAATATTGGCTGCGCGTCGGGTCATAGCATGGTTTTGTGATCACCTTGGGCCTATAATTTTAACCATGCCCCTCATAGCAGTTAATATTTGTATAATATCAATTTAACGGAGATAATCCGTCATGGGATGGCTAAAATGGACGAAACCTGATATAATGACACCTTCTCAAAAATTAGTGACTGACCTTTAATAATAAATATGCAAGGATGCCTGCCGCACACACATTCGAATGCTGAATATCTCTATACCTATTATTTGCTGTTTTTGAAACCAGCTAGTATACCAATATTTCGCAAAAATCACCCAAATAGAACCCAAATATGTTAATGTTAATTTTAACAAAGCTTTGACATTAATGAGAAATCAAATTTTGATGTGGTCAAAACGTAATATTACTGTGCTTGGTCGTGTAGTCGTAGTGATATCACTCTTTTTTGCAAAGCTAAATTATATTGATCAAATGTTGCCAAATCCAAATTCTGATTATTTTAATCAATTAATTAGGAGGGAACAAATGACTCATTCATATGAAAATGGCGGTGTGAAAATGCCCAATGTTGAAAAACATTTAAATGCTTTAAAAACATCTTGGATCAGAAGAATTGCCTATTGGGGAGCAACAATGGAAGCAACTATTTTACTACACAGCCAATATAACTCGTACATATAGGTTTAAAGATATTAATTATAATTATAATCTCAAATAAATTTTGGTACGAGACATTAACCTCGTGGTCTCAGGTTATTTGCGCTTTTAATAATCAGTATTTTGTCTATAACTCGATGGCTGGGCAATATCTCTGGTGGAACGATAAATCATTGGTTGTAAATCAGTTCATTATAAACATTGGAGTTTAAAAGGTATTCTAGTGATAAATTATTTTCTTAATTACAATGGTGACCTTAACACATTTGATTCTTTTTTGGAAACCTATGATAATCATACCAATTTCATAGAATATTATAGTATCATTCATGCAATTGAAGGTGGTTTTAAATTCAAGAAAAAGCTAATCAGGCAAGATAGTTTTGTAAATCCAATTGTAATGTTAACGCCAAGCAAAAGGGATGTAGATTATTTTATAATATCTTGCTGAAAGTTCAATATAGATCTCCTACAGATAAGTGTTAATGCCAGAGCGAGTTAATGTGCAATTTTACAGATACAGAATGGAAAGATAATTGCGGTTTCAATTTCAAATTTTCAATGATGTAAAATAAATATGGTTTTGAAAGATCGTTGGGGACTTCATAATAAGATGAAACGCCAGATGTAATGACGGTAAAATGACTCGGTAATACGTTTCTAAAATGGTGTTTATATCGAGTGCTAATTTACTTCAAAGCTAATGATTTCCTACAATCTGTGTTTAACTACTGATACGTGATTGGTTAATAGCCTAATTGAGTTACGGGCGTACAGCACTACATGTTTCAGTACAGAATAATACACAGAATTTTCTGAATAAATGCAATGTTGTTTCAAATGAATAAACGTCAAAACGATCTATGTGTATTTTGTAATGAAGAGGGGACGTTATCCCACCTTTTTATCAAATGTCCTTTTTCGTCATGTTTTTGTACAAAAATATGTTACAGAAACACCTCCTATAGCCTACTTGTTACATAGCCTGAGTCCCTCGGCCCCGATCTCGAAACAAAAAACATGGCGGAATAAAATGGCCGTTTCTCGATTCGGGGCCTGAGAACGAACCGTGCAAAAAAGTGGGGCGATTTATTCTTTTGTATTGTATTGTTTTTACGCAGGATCCTGCGTGCATGCGCAGTAGCTCAATTTGGTTGACGCCTGCGCAATACTTGTTGTACGGCCATATATGGCAGCTGATACATGATGAATATTCATGAAATAACATTTTTTTCTGAGAAATCAGAGCAGAGACAGATCATCAGCTTGTCTGTGTAACCGTCCATAGGAAAAACAACAAAATATGTTTAATTTCAAACCTGGTTGTCAATGCTGAAACTTTGGCTGGAGAAGTTGAAGGTGACGTTGCTGGTGATCTTTTAGACTTTTTATTTGAAGTCATCGGTTGTTTTAGAGCAAAATAGGAGGCATTTTTGCGCCATGTAAACAGCGATCGGCATTTTCTTGATTTCAATTCACACCGGCATAGCCATGATAGGCCTACCATGCCATGTTCATGAATTAGATGTGCACTTTCAACAAACAGCCTGATTCAACTACACGGATTGTACACACCGTGATTTGTATGTTATTCATTGCCAGTGCAGCCTAGGCACGGGCTATTAAAGCATGTAAGTACTACAGATTCCAGAAAGCTACTCAGTCATGCACGGTCTCAAGACAGACAAAGAAATTCAACGGCCATGCCCGCTGTCTGAATCTGAATGGTACTGTCCAACACTCCTTGGTTGCTTGGCAATGGTAGAACCGTAGAAGTAGAAGTACAATGAAGTAAGCCGGATTCGGGATTGTCGGTCATGTCAGTAGGTCTGTGCTGCACTCAAATGGCACACAGCCACTTAGTTCACCACGTAAACTTGTATAAGTTCCTTGTACTAACAGCCACTTGACTGCTGAACATGTGAAAGTTTAGTACCAACCTGCAATACATGGCAACTTGCCTCACCGAGAACTGTGCTGTGCAACTGCACGAGTCCTAGTCCTACATCATGTACATCAGACGCTGCACTGCACTTGAAATCGAATGGATGGTATTCTTCATGTTAAAAAGGTAAGTTCATGTCTTCATGCCAAATCATGGGTTGGATCTCACTCAATTTTACAAGACGAGACTCGATCCAAAAAACGGAGTCCCAAAATTATGACTAGGCATAGCATGCCTAGGCTCGGGCTTCATGGCTTAGCCACAAAGTATTCAAATGTGAGTAAGCCTAGAAGAATGATAGGCCTAGCCTGTCATGATATGTTTTGCATGAATGTAGGACAAAATACTGGTCAATAGTGGTCATGCTAGGCCTAACAGTAGTAGTAGTACCATGACTATGTACGGTACATGAAATCCTATTTACCTAACCTTTTCCAAGTCTACGGCTGGGCCTTGACACATTTCTCCATTTACTATTTAGGCATTACACTTACCGTAGTCTATGGCTGGGCCCTCATGCATCGATCAGGGCATTATAATTGCCATAGCTCGTAGTCTACGTCTACGCATACACACATTTGTCTAAGATTGGACCTATTATACACACATCGTATCGTTATGTATGCATGGTGTTACACTTGCATGACTTGCTGTAGTCTACAGCCTAGCCGTGTACCTACCATTATTAGAACGTAAGTTGCGTAACATTGTGACGTAAGTTACGCAACGTAAGTTACGTTTGTAAGTTACGTTGGGTAACTTAACAATGCAATGCAATGTAAGTTACGCAACGTAAGTTACGTTGCGTAACGTAAGTTATGTTGCGTAATTTCACAGCGTAAATTAACAATGCAACGTAAGTTATGTTGCATAACGTAAGTTACGTTGCGTAACTTAACAACGCAATGCAACGTAAGTTACGTTACGTTGCGTAACGTAAGTTACGTTGCGTAAATTAGCAATGCAATGCAACGTAAGTTGCGCAAAGCAACGTAAGTTACGTTATGTTGCGTAAATTAACAATGCAACGCAACGTAAGTTACGTCACATAAGTTGTTTGTTGCGTAATGTAGGTTACGCAACGTAAGTTATTCAATGTAAGTTACGTTGCGTAACTTAACAACGCAACGTAAATTGCGCAACGCAACATAAGTTACGCAACGTAAAGGGGTGTCACATTGCGTAAATTAACAACGCAATGTAAGTTACGTCACGTAAGTTGTGTGACGTAAGTTGCGTAACATTGTGACTACCGTACCGTAACACTATACTGACTACCAATCCCGTACCGTAGTCCTAGGCCCACTCCCAACTGCACATTTATACATGACTTACAAACGGTATAATCTAAGTAAATTTTTTATGACCCCCTATTATCGCGGGCTAATTTTTTTTACGACTCCCTTATCTCGAGTCAAAAAGTTTTATGACCCCCTCCCGCCTACACAGACTGACGACAAATTATTCATCACCGGAACTAGTAAGGCGCGAGGCATGCAAAACTTAAATGTGGAGAAAGTGTGTGGAGCGTGTTAAAATTTTGATCATAGGGTTAAAAAAAGCGTAAAGAAGGTGCACGGAGCGGGCAAAAAATTTGAATTATCTATTATTTTCAATTAACTAAAGATTGTACGTACATTTTGAGCGTAAATTGAAAGAATGCACGCGCAGCTTAAACACATTTTGTGTCATCAGCCTTCTATTCTATTTTGGGGTAAAAATTATAACCCCCCTCTATTTTTGGTCTAAAAATTCTATGATCCCCAGTATATTCATGACCCACCCCTTTCGAAGAAAAAAATGACAGCCCCTATAAACAAACACACTGGTCATAGAAACAAAATACACGTGAATCAAGTTGAACAATTAATAAAATAAACAGTAAAAAAAGTGAAATATTGTATTACAATCAACACATTTTTTTTTTTCAATTTCCCACGTGCGTATTAAATGATGAAGGAAAAAAGGAAAAACAATGCATATTTTGCAAGTCAAAGAGCTAAAGCATGAGGAGACGAGTGACAACTCAAAAATGCATGGAAAACGGCCTGGAAAATGATGTGTGAAATTAGAATGAATAAATATTCAGGCAGTACAAATTTGCTTATTTATTTATAATTTCATGTCAATTAATGTCAAGATTATAGTAAACAATGCAAATATTTCATTCATAATAAATTATAACATCCTTAAAAGGAGATGCTGTGACCACGTGATAAGAACTAATTAATTATTCATGAGCTAATAAATGCTCCAATTTTCGAACGCAATCGTTACCAGTCCTCACCTGCAAGCACAACCCGATGACCGTGCGTAAGCAGTTGAAGGACTGGTGGATCAAGCCTACTTGTTACATTGACCCCACATATATTATGTTGGTAAAGGTGTTAATTATTTGGGAAAATTTCACAAATACAAATAAAAAATGAACTAAGGAAACAAGAATTGAATAGTTATTATAATACGCTAAAGTGTGTGGCTTCTTGCAATTTAAGAACACACATTTTCAATAAACTTTGGGAAGGATGGGTAAATTTTGTCTCGTAATCCTTATATAACACTTTATATATTTTATGTTAATACATTTCGTTTCCTGCCCTGACTGTAATTATATATATATATATGTACCTTTAGGAATATTTTTCTTTGTATACCATTAAATGTTCATTTATTTTCTCTAAAATCCGGTAAATTTTACACTTGTATAACATTGGAAATGTAAGATGTGTTATGGGAGCTGGTGGATCCATATTGTATTTTTTCATACCACCAGTTCCAAGTACAGGGAATAAAATTTACGGGAAAAATTTAAATTTGACCCAAATTCATAATACGCTTGACTTAAATCACGAATTTTCCATTTCAAGTAGCTTTATTATATATAATTTCTTTTTCCAGAGGCAACTCAAGCGATGGATAGACTAATATGGCTTCTTCCTGGTAGACATCAAAGTTCACTATAATATGACAGAATGTAATCAGAAACTGTTATTATAAAAGCTTATACCTGTGATCAGTATCCAGTAAATTACAACAGCTTAAGGCGTAAAACTATTGTCACTTTATAATTGGCAATCTTATTTCCATTGCCACCGTCAGTCCGTGCCTTCAAGCAATAACATTTTCCGGTCAAGAATCCTATTACAATAGCATTGTAAAAAGTACATTGCATGATGATACAAAGTGATACCCTCAAATCAATGCAAATAAATGGCATTCTTACGGAATACCGATTGCTGGCATCGTTATCATACAGAAACACTTGGATGAATCAAAGATACAGTGGAATTATTATAAAATCCTGCGCTTGGTCCATAGGAAAATATCTTTTAAATTATGCCATATTATAATTAGACTGTGTACTTTGATGACAGTAGATGCAACACTGCACAGATAAAGTTCAACGATGAGGAAACTGTCTTGGCTCTGGACAATGACAACTATTAGTTGACAAATTATGACGAAAGACTAGTATATAGCCCAGACCTCCTTAAGAAATTAATTATAGTGTAGAACAGATTTTAATTGGATGAATTCACAAACACAGTTTATTATAATTGAAAGCTGTGGCGATGGCCTTCTTCTCCAACCACTCCATGAAAAAGTGGTCGATTATCACACTGACCGGGCTTCATTTCTGCGCCGAATATTAATGTCGGTAGATCACCCTCTGAGTGTGAAATAGCAAAGATACTAATCTTTGGAAATAGATAGTTATTAGGATGAACTTTTAAAAGTCCATAATAATCGCTTGGAGTTAAATTTGTCCTATTTTTTAGATGTTGTGTCCTCCTCCTCCTCTTGTGATTTCCATTTCCAATTCTCCTGAATTGGTGTGTTTGTGAAACAGAGACTACGTCATTGCTATTGAATATTTTCCACTCCTCCACGAGAACGCCAGACAACTCCTCTGCAAGGTGCTTTTACTTAATGACACGAGTACTCCGATTTTCCGACGATAGGTGACAAAATTTCCGCTAAATGATTTTTTTGGCTGGTAGCCAATACTGTCCGTGTAGTCCACTATTGGGCGGATTGGGGTACCCTCCTTGTGGACCTTCCCATTCTGAAGAAATCATCAGCCAAGTCTAAAACTGTGAGTAATATTTGGATTTGACAATCAGAAAATCAAACCAATTTCAAACTACGATTCCTACAAATGCATCTATTTCAATAATTGCCATATGTGTTTAGTTATTTGCTATGTTTGTCGTAGCACTGCATTGTTGTTATCATTTTAGTAAAATAAGTCAAAATGGACGACTTGACAACATTTTCAGCCGCTTGTAAAATAACAAATAATACATCTAAACCTCTACGTATTCCTTTAACAAGTCAAAATTTTTATTAATTTAACATGTCGCTAAATAGGTTTGTTAGATCACTGTAATTAGAATATATACCAACAAACTCCATACTTGAACTGGCATTACGGTTTCACATGTCGTGGATATGTGGTCCAAAATATGACCACACATGCAGAGCTTTCACGGTTGTTTGATGGCATGTAGAACTTGGTAATTTTAAATGTAAAGTTGAACAATGATGGCGCTATTTATCTTAAATCTTGTTTGCATGTTTACAAGGGGTAGACACTTGAAAAATGGTATTAGATCATCAGAAAAAAGACTAACAAATGGCAAGGAAATTTTCCAAAAAAAAAAATCATGAAATGCAAGGAATAATTCATATTTTTTGGCTAACTTAAAATAAAATATATGCAAATAGCGCCCTCAATTTACACAATTGTGCAGTTTATAGAACACCACAAAAAAGCCAAAAAAGATGAAAACTTTGATATAGAAACAAAATCTAAGTTAAAAATAGCTCAGATAGATATACATAATTATATTAGAGTAATAGCTGTTGGTATTGTCCGAACATAATATTTATGTTTAATAAGAAAAATGAATAAATGATCATATCAAATAGCCATGCTTTGAAGTCATTGCCTATTTTCCAGGTCATCAATGATCTGCATTACTTTTGAAACGACGCAAATCATGGTGGGCATTGTACCACCGAGCTTTGCAGAACAGCCGAAGACGAGGTCGAATTTCAAATATGTTGACAACATTTTGCTTTATATTTGTAATCGAATATGCTGAGCAGAGTGTCTGACAATTATTTCAAATGCCAAAAGTGGCCGCACACTTGTAGAATTTGATACCTTTAGTGGGTCAAATGTTAAATGTAAATTGTAAGCATTGTATTTGATCAAAGAAACTGTAAATGACAACTAATGGATATAATTTGTGCTCCATTTATCTTCATTTGAATAACGAAGAAGAATGACAGACGTGATTGTAAATACTTTTTTCCCCCAATATAGCTGATGTTATTATTATGATTAAAATGATTTCTAACTAAATAAACATCACCACAGTATATAACGTTCAAATTACATGATGCAGGGAATGCTTTTGCGAGGAAAATTTAAAATTAAGTTCCAAAGTAGGTTGAAGGTAGACGTTTATCCGTCTTCAAACAAAAACGCCAACGTTCTAAATAAATCTTAGTATCGGGTTTAAGCAAACGATGAAGCAGAAAATATAGAAAGTACCCAGAGGCAAGATGATTATGAAAGGCCGGTTTTATTCCCTAAATGGACTACTGCTCCGGCTTACATTTGGATCATTATTAGATATGTTGCAGTTTCAAGGGATGTCCACTGCTTCGCAAAAATGCTAAATGCATCTTGTTTCAATTAGGCTACACTTTATGGATCAAATATACCTAGACTTTTATTTCATCTACTTGATTTTAATTTGTATGACATTTTGTCGTCGTGTTTGACTGCATGCCGCTTATAAATCTATGTGTGATACCACATAAGAAGCTACGCTTTAAAAGAATGAACGAATGTTACGTACAATTCCAACGTTTCGGTAAGATGTTTGGTGATGAAATCAAAACTCGACTGGCAGTCGACTGCTGGGTCCGGGCGCAATGGTTAGGGTACTTGTAGAGAGAGCGCCTTTAGTGCATGAGGTCCCGGGTTCGATTCCCCATGGTTCATTTAGAATTGGGTAAATGAATCATGAAAGTACTCCGTCCTTCGGAGGGGACGTTAAGCCGTCGGTCCCGTGTACAGAGAGCCATACCTGTACATGTATCTCGCAGCCACTTTCGAAAAGAGTAGGGTGTTAACCCCTGAATGGACCCCAATGGAAATAAGCTTCAATAGAGGCTTTCTTGGGATATCCAGGGTTGTCAAAACCCGAACAAATCAAATCAAATCAAAAGATTCCGTCCGGTTGGAGCCAATTTCTATTGTTGTAAACAATGGAACGTGGTACAACAGCCGGTAACCACCGATTAACCTGTGGTCGAGTTTTGATTTCATTTGTTTACGAAAAATTAAAAATCAAAGGCCACATGCGTATGTTTGAGTGTAGAGGATGTTTCAATCCCATCGTTTTGAAAGATTTTCTCAAAATTTCAAGGGCTATCTCAAGAACCATTGACCAATACTGGGCTTGTTTGTACTCAATTTAATGCAATTTTTGAATTTATGAAGAATATTTTGTAACATGTCGTCTGTAATAAACTCCCAGGTTAACACTTTATCACAATTTAATGCATGTAATAATAACTTTGGAAAATATACACTTTGCTTCGAGGCGCTCCACATCGAGTGTTTTACCAATGATGAAATGAGTCTTAAAAACTAAATATTCAGGTCATTTTGGCCTAATTGTTAGCTTGTACAAAGTCATTATATTCACAGTGGCATTTATAAAGATACAATCAATGAAATTTAGGCACATAATTTGAAACATCAAAGTCTGACTATGATGAGAAACCTCGTGAGTATTTGTCATCTTTTTTGTCTAATTGCTCTTGTAACTTTTGCCTCAATTTCTTTTTCTTTCAAAATATTCCTCCATTTGCAGCTTTTCTGCTTCTTGTGCTTCCAAATTCCGACTATGTTAATAAAACTTAATTTGAAATTGCATATACTGGGTTCAAAAGAAATCCCCCCTTGAAATTGGAAACATTTTCTTGTAAAACTTGGCATATATTTTGTTGATATGAAAACTTCAAAAGTCTGTGAATAGAGGAATCGTTTTTCAATCTTTCCAAAGTTGTCCCATTTCCAAAACAAAAAATTCCTTAGTCAAAAATGATGCTTTTCTACATTCAATACATGTAATGATTCGTTTAATTTGGACATAAATCAGGTTTTCTCTGAAGTTTTTAATCAGCAGTTGTTTCAAATAATAAGGCCATCTTACTTTAATAGTTCGTCTCAAAACCTCCGCGCTCATTAGTAAAGATGCCCACTTTTTGCGAGTTATTCAGGGTTTTTTTCGGCTGTTCTATTTGTTTCCATATCAATCACACAAAAAGCTCACGTCTGACATCACCAGATGTTAAAATAGCCTAAATCGTATATCTCAATAAAAGTATTTATCTTAACAACAGTGAAACCTCCTTGAGAGATGAAAAGGTGATCTATTCTTGTCAAACAGATACAAAAGTATTTAAAGTAAAAAAAAAATAAGGAAAAAGGAAAAAGAAAACCTTTTAAAAAAACCGCATTCCGCATTATATAGTTTTAATTTGGTTAGGGTTTTGAGACCAACTATTAAATTAGGATGGCCTAAAATCACCAGGGAGAAGAAATGTGTTCAATGTGACCAAAAGATCATCTATATGCTATTTCC
This sequence comes from Amphiura filiformis, assembly GCF_039555335.1. Lineage (NCBI taxonomy): Eukaryota > Metazoa > Echinodermata > Ophiuroidea > Amphilepidida > Amphiuridae > Amphiura > Amphiura filiformis. Next base: position 12,576,203 of record NC_092638.1, read on the forward strand.
TCATCTTTTTGGCACAATCTCGACACCCCGCTGACAGACAATAACACCACAATCGCGACAAAAACAAAGACATAATTAAATAATTACCCACTTTAAACCATGAAACTGCGCCGTATTCACGACACGCGACACGCTTCTTGAGATGAGCTTTTTATTTTCTTTCTTGTGATTTAAGCTAACTGTAGTCATTCTACAAATTTATACAAGCGGTAGTATTATTTTTGTACTTTCCCGCAATCAAACCTGCAGGTTCCATGGTGCAGAAATAATTTTCATTACAGGCGCATTAATAGTTACTTAAAGTCTTAGTTGGGCATCGCTCAAGAAAGGCTCTAAATAACACAAAATGTTCCGCATAATCAGTGGACTTCGGTTGTATATATAAATGCGCATATATAAATGCGCACGTGACATCTACAAGTCGCCATACCGTATTAAACGATATAAGGTACCCGGATGTACATAAACTCCCCGTGCAAAAGTATAGGGAAAATGACAGGTCGCAAGGAAAATTGCTTTTGCAAAATAGTGGCATTGATTGCAAAGGGTAAAATAACTTGACCCGAAAGATAAACTCTTTATTAACGTTTTCCATCACGGAAAAAAAATTAACTACGGAAAAGCTAGATATAGCTGATTTACAAACTTATATTTCATAATTTCCGTGCTAAATGGGCGTGCCAATTGGCCATATCTATGACGTAGTGCAGGTTTCATACTATCATGCTGCTTGCCGCCATGGCCGCCGAGCGGCGTGACACACGCGCATTGTAGACAAACAGACACAATCAAGACTTGTGAATGGCTGATAAGTCATGCCTCTTGTCGCAACGGCATGAAAGTATGAAAGGGGACATGATTGGACAAGGGCATAACTGTGCAGGCGGCGGATGACATGATCGAGCCGGCAACTTGTGAAACCGCCCGGCCGTATGGCATTTTCCAATATAGTCGGTTAATTTTGTGGGGTTCATTATCGAACCCAAACGGTTTTAGCTTGTATTTATATTATTTATCAACATAGGCCTATTTGTTTGTGATATTTCAAGCGTTTTAAAATTTCAAAATAATCCCATTCAATTACACTGTGGTCGCAATTTCAGTGATTGACAGTGAGGTAACACGAACATGGCACTGGCCATCTGGTCACGTGCGCATTTATATATGCGCATTTATATATAAAACCGAAGTCCACTGATAATGGTTTTAGTTATTTTTCCTTTAAATCAAATATTAAAATGGTGTCGAATTTTTGAAATCCAATGAAGAGTTTAACGATCGACTGCAACGCCAGACTTTGTAACAAGGATTACTAAGATTCACGAAGCCGGATCTAAATACCCGTTTGCTAATGTGATGAATTATGAAATAATGAGATAGCGTAATGAGGTTTTAAAAGACTAATTGTCTCATGTTGCTGATGTATAATTAGCCTAGTTCAGAAGATACTTCAGTGGCAAACAGAGCATACAATTTCTAAAAATGTGCATCATCGGCATCATCAATGTGGCATACTTTTTTGTTTACTTTTATATGTGGTCACACTGTAAGAAAACGCTTGCTTCTAAAAATGAGCACAAAGACCCACACCCCAGTCCCTCTGTGTTGCCCACTGTATTGCCCATTGCTGTTACATTGATAATAATGTTATCTTGTAGGAACCAGTATAAATAAACACCAACGCAGCTCACCCACCCACCGACACACCCCAACACACCCCTCCCACATTATTTCAAATTGCAGTTTCTTTAGTTTTGAATTGGGAAATGACTCACTATTACTGCCAAATGCAGCTTATGTTTAACAAATTGATCAATTAAAAAGTTATTAGCGTAAGACGATAATAGTTATCCGGCCTCTCATTCCAGGTATAAGAATGATATTTCTCGCAGGAATAGAGCTTTATTCCACATCCGAAATCAGGCGAAATGTATTTTGTATTCAAATTACACAACGACTGGTCAATATCATTATACTGTTCATAATAATCCTTTTACTGAAAATTCGAGATTATTTGTGGAATATGATAATTAGTATATACCTCAACATAAACTTGGAGTTTATAGTGGCAAGGATGGTTAAAATTTCGATATTGAATGTTATCATGCTATATATAAAGCAGTATTGAAAAATTTGATACTTCCTAGGACATGTCAGAAAATTATGTGACCAGCAAGTAACTGTATATACCCAGGTCATACAAACTCACTCGTGGAATGAATATCAGCAATTGTATGAGCTAAATGTGTGATGTATTATAGGTAAGTCAGTATACTATTGAGCTTTATAAGCCCTGAAGCTTCAGACTACAGAGGCTACGTCAGGCTGTTATTTTTTGCTGCTTGGCAGGAATGTTATCCAAGCATAACATCTTCCAAACAGTGGTAAAGGCATATCTGTTTGCATTGATTACATGTCGGATGAACCTAAATAAGGATATTTGATATGAAACAAGTTTCGTTGATGTGTATTTCGAATCGTTATCATAATACATAGGGGATACCGGGGAGTTGTCCTGAGGCAGGTATGCGGCACTACGTGAATCCCATCACTACGGCCATCGGGGATTTTGGTGGTGATGAAATTTGGTTACATAGGTCATCATAAACTTCTCATATTAGCTACGCGACATTATAAATCGTTTTCATCAAACTGCCACCGAAATGGATATCTGTATTAGAAACGTACGGGATTTGCCAAAGGTGTTATGCAGTTATCAACTCAGCATTCGATTTGTCTATATTTTACATACCCTGAGGTAAATACAAAGATGTGTAAAATTAGCACACGCCCCATTGAGGATGGGTCATGTTCCGTAACGTTTTTCCCGGACGGATATTCTCCATCGGCGTATTATGCAATGTATGATAACGATACCTCGAAACAAGTTTTTTGGCATGTTTGTTAATTAATGGTACCAGTATTACTCAAACCACCGTTTATATCCCAAACCATAATCCTCCCCAAATTGTAGATAAATCATACCTTTGCTCACTTTGGACCCCTAAATTAATATACCCTCCTGAAGAGAATGATTGACTACTAAATGTTTGCTTTGAATATGTTACTATTCTGCAATAATGTGTTTGATTAGAGTGAACTTACCCCCAACATAATGGGCGAAGCTGGCCCAGTCACTTTGCAATGTTTTGAAATAAAAATATAAGGTATTGAGATCAAATTTACCAAATATTGCTCTTGATCAGTGGTAGAGTACCCGTTGTGCGTCCCGGTTTGTTTGTTTTGTTTGGAGGGGGTTACTTTGTTGCTATTTTCTCACATGGGCCAATCAGGTCCATCCTAAGCTTAAAATTGACCACGCTAGGCGAGTCAGAAAAAGTAAGGTGAGCACTCCCGGACTCCTCTTACTAATGTGGGAGATGTCCATAATTTAGGCATTTCTTTGGAAAGAAAAACGTAATTAGACGCACTTACAACATTATCTTTCATGTAATGTCTTTTGACATTTTTGAAATAAAAATATAAGGTATTGGGATCAAATTGGTCAAATATTGTACCCGGAGTGCGTTCCATAATAAAGTGATTATAACCACATTAATAAGAACATCGATGACGTTATTGTTAGATTTAAATAAATAAAAAACGGATAATGCAAATAAATGCGTGTATACTTCAAAAACACACGAATATCTAAAATAAAACCTATTTTTCATAAACATACATAGCGCCCTCAGTTTTCACTCAATAGGTGTATCGATAAATAGTAGGTTAATTAAACAAGTATATATTATACAGCGTTATAGTTTACATTACATGAATTTGTTATACATATTGATACATCTGACAACAGCAATGCAGTCAGGTAAACAAATTAGTACAGGAAACTAGGCGTGTCCTTTATCATTCGAGGTCATATTGTAGTAGAAAGTGTGCAAAATATGTGTTCTCTTATTTAATACTCCTCATATCAGTGATATAAACAGCCAGCATTATATATACAGTCAGCCGAAAATATAGAACATAACAGTCGAACCAATGCTATTGCTACATACTATATTTACATGCATATTGTCTTGCCAGTCGCTACAATATAGCCTACGTCTTCACAATGCCTTTCCATAGAAATAATATTTTATGTGCCTTGCTTCTTTGCCAGACGTAGTCATGACAGTTTTATTACTATATGCATAATAAACATCGGTAGGTAACTCCTGGTTGTATTACATTGATACTAAATAATTTTACATGTACTGTCCAAAACACAAGTTGAAACAACAATATATTTAAAAGATAATAATATTATTATACTAGCATAACAAGTCTGCTTGCTCGTTATAGAGACATTTACCTCGTTGAGTATGTGTACCTTTTCCCCGCGTTTATAGCTACAAGGGACATCCCACACACATAAACACGACACAATACCCACCGAAGCACCCCCTCATTCATTACCGACCGCCACACACCTACTATCGTAAAGTTCACCATGTGGATACACTTTCCGGAGAATCAACCGCATGAACCCACCGAATACCTGTACAAACACAGTTACCCTATTAAAAATCCTACAATGCTTGAATGACACCATATCGCCTGAAATGATATGCTATTGTAAGCATACCGTCATAGGCAGACACAAATTAAATAGTTGACACAAACATGTTCGAAAATATCATGACAGTAAAGAAAGTGCTTATTCTAATATTACACGTCAAGCATATAAACGAGACTCAAATATAAACATGTAATTTTCCTCATGATATTAAAATCGACACATTCGCTACAAATTCTCTGTTATGCCATATTTTAAATAACATTTTAGTAAGTCGCATTTGTCATGTTTTAGATAAGTCTCTTAACTAAATCCAACATATACAGACTTGACATTTAATATGGAATATTTTTCGCAAAATTGCAAGACTGGTTTGGACGTAGCCTGCATAGACCGCACGGGCTAATTATCAATTGGGGTGTGTCGGAGGATGGTGTAAAATAATTGTTTGATAGAAATTGTGCTTTCCATATGTTTACATTATGATGCTCATAATGTAGCGAATTTGCCTAAAATGGCGGATTTAGGGAGGCTGAATTTGAGCTTTGTGGGGACACAATTTCAGACTTTATGCAACATGGTGATGTTATTATCTAATTTATAGGGGTTTGAGGTGATATTTCTTAAACTTCGTCAGCAATTGGCATTCATCACAGCTGAAATACACTTACAATGTACCAAGTTTTTGAACAAGGGAGGAACTTAAAATGGAGCTTATAGAAGGTGTACGTACTCAGAAAGTTTGAATGGCCCCCTTGGGTCAAATGTTATAAACTTACGGTACAAAAACAACTGCGTGAATTGCTGGTTGTCCAATGAACTCAGACTATTTCTTTGTGTTCAGTAAGTTTATAACATTCGGCCCCAGGGGACCATTCAATCTTTCTGAGTGCGCACCACCTTTAAGAGCCATATTTTTAAAGCTCCTCCCACTTTCAAAACTGGTAAATCACAGGTGAATTTAAGTTCTGACGAACGCTTATTGGTATTTAGGTTCAGTAAAATCGACTCAAACCTCAATGAATTTGATAATATCAGAATAATGTTGCTCAAATTCAGAAATTTTACCCCCACAAAAATCAAATTCAGTTTCCTTAAATCCGCCATTTTAGGCTAATTCGCTAGATTATGAGGGCCATAATGTAAACTAATCGAAAGCAGATTCTCTGTCAAACAATTATTTTACACCATCTCCCGACACACCCCAATTAATATTTAGTCCGTGCCGTTTATGCAGACGTCTACCAGACCAGTCTTGGAATTTTGCAAAAAAGTATTCCATATTAAATGTCAAGTTTGTACCTCAACTATAATCAATTATTCAGTTATAATATCCCTGATAATACCCAGACTATAACGTCTTTAACCTCTGCTTTGAATAGTAGCCAATTTTGTGTCTTTTCTTTGGCGGTGTATGTATTATGTACAAGGCATGTCACAAGAATGCAACATAATATATCGCAGACAATTATCGAAGCAGTTACAACCTGGAGCCTTAACACCTGAGGCCATTAACACTTGAATTCGACATGTAAAGTCGTTTGATTACGTGACGCTACAGTATCTCATATTACCTGTTACCTGTATTCACATTACCTGTATTCGTATTACCTGTATTCGCATTGAGAAAAGGATCACAGCCACATTTTTTTAAAGCTCCTCCCGCTTTCAAAACTGGTAGATTACACGTGCATTACTACGTGTAGTAAATATCACCTTAAACCTCAATAAATGTGATTATATTAGATTCATAACCTCATGAATATGCATGAGGCGTGTGATCCAATCATATTTTATTATTTGTGAAAACGCGAACGCAATTCGAGGTCATTAATATCTCACAATTGACTCCGGACGCTCAACAATGACTTCCGCGTCTGACGTAGCAATCAAAACATGGGGTGATCGGGGCCCCGAACATGGATAAAAAATTGGCATTTGCGAATTGCAGCGTCCCAATTCAAATGGCGACTACCTTCAAAAAAATAAATAAAAAGCAGCCCCGATCACAGCACGTAGATCAATAAATATGCACACACATTCTAAACAAAACAGGGTCCTGTTTTGAATGAATATTGAATAAATATAAACAATTTTTCCTAATATGTTTATCCCTGTGTTACGTTAATCGAGTGAGCTCCCGGAGTGAGCTTTGCGACCTGCGTCTAGGTCTCAGCTGTTCCCGGCATCTGCTGCTCTCAATAATATGATTGCATCGTATGACGTGACTCGTGTATTTAAAAAAACAAATACAATTGGGGAATCCCAAACAGGAAAAAACAAAAGAATAGACGAGTCACAACAACAAGAAATAGCAACAACAACAATAAAAGCAACAACAAAAACAACAACATCAACAACAGGAACCAATCGATATTACAATCAAATTATTGTATTGGCCCCTTGTTAGCCTAGCCTCCGTGACATCCCAGTGAAGGTGTAAAAATACAAATTGTTTATATTGCCTAAGCGTTCTTGAACTTTGAAGGATAAAGTCATTAAAATTGCCAATTAGATATTTTTGAAATGAAACATTCTCCCCCAAAAAAAAAAAAAAACAGCAGTATGGTGGACTATTGACAAAATTGGAAAATAAATCTTACATTTTGTTTGTAAAATAAATTGTAACACGTCCGGCTTTCGGCTTTAAACCACTAACAAAATCTGAATCTTGATTTTTATTATCATCCGGGTGAGAAAATTACTGAGTATGCCTATTTTATTATTTTGTATGGATTGAAGCTCAAAATATCATGGCCCTATAATAGTCATGCTGGTCGGGCATGCTGGTTGTTCTTTCCCATGTTCCTCACAATATAAACAATGAATTTCTTCAGGTATTTATTCACAATCATTTTGAAAATGGTAGGCCTAAATATCATGTAGCCGAAACATCATGGCACAGGGGGCCTAGCATGCTAGCTAGGCCTAGCATTTGTTGTTCCTCACCATAGGAAGTCAGTCATCGCAGTGACGGAGGTGTGACGATGTGAGTAGGCTACCTGGGGCTAGGTAATTTAAACCTGGAACTGTTTTTTAAATTTTAGAGCATCATTCCATTCTATTTTTCTCGGATCATTCTGCAAGTTTGTTTAAACGGTCCTCGGTAAACGGCCCGGGTAAACCATGTAAACGGTCGCGCCGTGCAGATACATTTGCATGCTCGCGCTCATGATAATGCCGGGCATGATGCTTGGGTATTGCAAAAAATAAACAAAATGCTCAAGCCAGGTTAAAAAGCGTAGTAATCATGATGATATAAGCATGCTGGCCAATATGAAAAAATAGGGCATACAGATTTGAAGATACAGTGCAAGGAAAACTAGAGGACTCTATTTTTACTGTCAGCCACCAGTACGGTATTGTCAGCCTTTGGTGGGTCAAGAGAAAATTCTGATTTTAAGCCAATAAAATTGTAATCACAAATTTATAAAACCTATAAAACCTACTTACCGGGTGTAAACCCTAATGGTAGAACTATTCATCCACATAAATCCATATAACCAGGTCCACTTGTAAACATGATAATTTAAACTCGGCGTGCAATAATCATGATTGATAAATGCAACTCATTGAGTCATTCACATGTTCACGCATTCAGAAACAAGAGTGAGCGTTCACACACGTACACGTCTCATGCATGCATAATTACGATAGCCAAATATTCAACATGAATATACAGGGTGTCCCAGAAAAAATTACCGGGCGAATAAATTTGGACGTAAGTCGAGAAATGGACAGTAGAATCAAAAAATCTAAAAATCATCGTGTAGCCCATCTTATTCTGCATCTTATATGCTAATTTTGTTGGAATCGGTTGACTGATTGCGAAGAAATGAGCGATTACATTACGCATGCGTCAATTCACTTCATTCCAAGTTTGAAAGAAATATCATTCAATACAATGCGCACTAGTTGTCAAAGGGCTTCATATTTTGTTCGTTGAAATCCCTTTCGTTCTTTTTAAACAATCTGTTTCTTGCAAAACATTTAATTAGCTTTTGTTCACATTTGAAAACCTGCACGATATTGCAAATGAAAGCTTGTATGTAAGATGATGCTAGGAACTGGTAAATATCTTTTTTTCTTATTAATGTTGTAAACGTTCAAAAAACGTTGCATAAAGAATTATTGAATAAAGAATTCCAGCTGGCTTAAAAAAGTTCTCACAAACATTCACTGACATTAATGTTTTTGGAATATTTCCAAGCAATTGTAATGCAAAGTTTAAATCTTTTAAAACTTAGACATCAATGTTGCATGGTATCAAAATCACACGTAAAGCTGTAATTACTTGATCATTGTCATTCTTAGCTCATGTTCTTTGGAAAGTTGAAAATAACATATTTGCACAACCTAAAGAATTAAAGTTAGAAAGCTTCCAATTGCAGATATCAAAGTTTTTTCGGACAAACTGTTATTCATCTTCAGTGAAAGCATGAATAATATAACACCGTCGGATTATAAAATAGATAATGTGGACTAAAGTTAATGAGATACACAAACTTTAGGAAGCGATGAGCGAGTATGAAAAAACGCCTGTTGATCAAACTTGGAATGAACTGCATTGATGCGGGCATTATGTAATCGTTAATTTCTTCGCAACCAGTCAACCGAATCAAATACAATTTTCGTATGTGATGCATAATAAAATAGGCTATGCGGTACATTTTAAATTTTTTGATTCTGATGTATATATCTCGACTTACGTTCAATTGTATTTGCTCGGTAATTTTTTCTGGGACACCCTGTATGCTATTGTTCTCCAGATGATGTCACGATATAAAAATAAAGTTTCATGTAAAAATACATTTCTGTAGCAAAAATCAACAGTACCGCAGTCAACGGTCAAATCCGTAGGTAAATCAATTAATCAAAGGGCCCCGAAATATGGATAGCAAAAATGTCCTGTATCCAAGCCAATGACGTCATGTAGTCAGGATTCGCCCATTATTCATGAGGGGTGACGACTAAATAAATTGAAATATTCGAAACATTTCCAGCAAATAATACGAAGGAAAGATAGTATTTTGTACACAAAACGGTAATGAATCGGTATTTTCCTCGGCCCAAAACAAAACCCTCCAATTTCACACAATGACCTCAAAATAGATGGTGCGCAGTTATTATTGTCTAAATAATGGCGTTCAAATTCAGAAATTTTACCCCCACAAAAATCCAATTCAGTCTCCTTAAATCCGCCATTTTAGGCTAATTCACTGCATTTTGAGCGCCATAATGTAAATTAATGGAAAGCACATTTTCTGTCCAAAATTTATTTCACATCATCTCCCTACACACCCCGATTGAAATTTAGTCCCTGCGGGTGGCTGTTTATGCAGATTCCTTTCAGACCAGTTTTGGAATTTGCGGAAAAGTCTGTATATGGTGGCGTTATGTCCTGTATAGATTTATGTCATCATGTTATTTGCACATCTATGATCATTAATGAACTTATTTGCATATTTTGCCTACATTTTTAATTAACCTTTGCAACTTAAACACAATAACCGATCAACATCAAACTTGATGTTGTGATAGTATATGGTGGCATGATGTGCTGTATAGTTTTGTTACTTCACCACATACTGACGTATTTGTAGAATAGGTAGTATTTGTGGAATAAAGCGATTTTCATTTGTTGGATAATATTGATTAAAACTTTATTGTCGATTAAAACCTGGTTATAAATATTGCAAATATATTATTTTCAATGTAAATCAATTATCCCTATCACTAGAGAGATCAAATCACTTTATTATCAAAATACATATAAAACCATTGAACAATAAAGGAATACAATAAGCCCAGGACAGATCGTATAAAAGATCATGCAGGGCGGACAAATACAGTATAACAACATATAAGCACAAGAAATAGCAATATTAAAAGACATAAAAAGATAGAAGATTTCATTAATTATCACATTATGTACTGAGCAAATTGCACTGGTCCCAAGACCTTTCGTCTTTGGCATGGTAAATGACAAAAGAGGCAATGATGGACAATTTGGAAACCTTGTCGCGGAATTCCTTGAAACAAATCGGGGAGTGAACTAAAGAAGTGAATGATTTGAGCCTGTCAGCATTATCTTGCGAAATGAAACCTCTCGAGCCAACTTCAACAGGAATGTAAGTAACATCAAAATCAATTTCCTGAATATCAGAAATAAGAGGCGCATACTTATTGAGCTTCAACTGATGGGCCCTGTCAATACCATGCTCAAAGGGAACGGTCAGTTCCACAATCAATAGTTTCCTGAGATTTTTCCAAAGAATTACCAGATCAGGCTTGAGGTTGGTTGGAGAACATTCAGTAGGAATGGTAGTGACACCGGTGAAGCCAGCTTCACCTGGAATGTCATGAAAAATGGTTGCATCCGAATCTTTGAGGCCAGCTCGTGCGACAGAAAGCAATCACCGGCTTCTGAAGGTGTCATTTCCTCGGTGGCGAGGGCATGGTGAACGGGGGCAAGACGGAGGCTCAACTTAGAGTTTAGATCGCTCCATTTATCATGAGAAAGTTCTGGTAGTGCAAATCGGAAAAATAAGGCTATGGAACAGACTACGGGGATGATTGGTATCATCATGTATTGCACGTAATGTTAATATGGCGATATTTATGGTGGTTGAGTACGCAGTACGAAGATAAAAACTTACAGTTCCAAGTCACAGAAGTCACGAAAAACATCAAAACGTGAACAGAAATGACGACGACGTAATTAAAAGAGAACTTATTCTGCAAAAAAATCAATATTAAATAAAATACGTCGTGCAAATACGTCACTATGTGAAACATTTGCGCAAATACGTTATTATGTGAAAAGCACTAACCAGCAATTTTACCGTGCAATGATAAAGTCGCGCAAATACGTCACTATGTGAAACGGCATATTCTTCAAAATGCAGATGCGACGTACTGGGCTTGGGCAGTATATTATGTGATCGGCAAATACGTCGTTATGTGATACACATATTTCAAGGTTTTGCAAATACGACATTGCATATTATTTGTACTTACAAACCTTTGTTATGTACACACTTTTATGCGGGGGCCAAAAAGATACAATGGTCCATGTACATACGACTTTTCCAGGAGGAGTACACAACATCCGTGTTATGTTATTTCTTATTGCACCTTCTGGTATCTCACCGATATGCTGTGATTGTTGACAGAGAAACGCTGGGTTTATGAAAAGGGTGTTAAGGAATCGATCTAAAATAAAGAGCAAACTTTCATTACACATGGATGCCGGTCTTCATCATATTTTTGCATGGCCTACTTTATTATTGTGTAATGAAAAAAAAACATTCATAAAAAGTTTACTCAAAATCAACGACCTCTGCAAACACCAATTTGTCACAGTTCAATGCCGTCAGATCAGAATTAAGAAGAAACGCGTCATGGCAATGCATGCTCTAAAAGTTCAAAAGGCCAATTTAAAACCTTTAAATGGTTTTTAACATGATTGTGTTAAACAGATCTTAAATGCGCAATGAGATAATACTGTCTCTATTAAAGTATTACCCTGAGACAAGCTTACATTTACTCCCACCCGCGCATCGCTCTTCAATATATATTTATCGGGTGACTAAAGTGACAACATACCTTCACTACCAGATTTCCACTTCTGCTGCCCCAGATGTAGGCTTGCCAGGTAGGATTGAAATAGAGTGACGGTTTCAAAAGAGGGAAAGCGAAAGGGAAATTAAGAGGGCAGGGGAGGAAGACAAAAAGAAAAAAGACAGAGGGAGGAAGATGAGGAAAAAGGGAAAAGATGAGAGAAGGGATGATAAATGGTAAGTCTAAGAATAAATGAGAGCAGAGAAAGGAAAAGAATTAATATATAATGTAATGGTAATTATTATAGAAACTAGGCAGCCATTCGTTGAAGCCAAAGCCTTTATCAATGTATTTCGGTTATATTTATAGATGAGCATACACAGTGATATTTATAGATGAGGTCTTATAAATACGCACATGACCACATCCGCGATGCCATAATAACTTAGGCAGTAAGTCTCGGAACGACCTTCTACATAACGGGTAGTCTATACCTTTGCAGCAAAATTTTCTATTTTGTGCATTTTTGTGATTTTATATTGTAAACGTTTCCGTCGTTGAATATTTTCTTCCGTCGTCAAATACTTTCAAAATATTGTTTTTGATAACATATTACAAATCCCCCCCCCCCCGCAAGTGTAACAATTTGGCTATTCAATTAATATTTAAATTTGATGATATTTATTTACATAGATCCTATCCTTTTCTGTATAGTGGTCAATGTACGAGGATTTGGCCACGCTTGCTGGTCTTGGTATGTTGTGCTCATGAGTCACGTGCGTAAAAGCGCATTTATAGATATATCCGAAGTACACTGTTTATGCCTTACGTATTTCACACCTGTCTAACACAAGTGTCACCCATTCTAGAAAACTGGACGTTGATGGTACACGCTCATGTATATTGATTGGCATCATTTTCCATTATTTGTCAGCGCTCAAAAATCGGATACAATTCGCCGTAGAAGTGACGTAGTTAATCGGATTAACTACCATAGCAATAGATGAATACAAGTTTGACTATATTGCCCTTCATTACAGCGTTCACGTTGTACCGATGCATTGAACCATATATATCAAAGAAAGGCTGATCATTCGCACCTGTTAGATTATTATCTTGAATAAGGGCGGTATTGTATTCAATCTATGTTTTTTGACATACACAGGTGACTAGTGCAATCTGCTTGAAGTGCAGCTAGGGCGATCTATTCAAAATTGCTCGTGCTAAATAGGAAGATTGCTGTAATTTTTGGATTTTTAGGTGGAAGACTTCCCCATGGAAAAAATAGGGGTGTCCCCACCACATCTCTCTATCGTACACATGGAGATTAATTACTTTCAAATAAATGAGAACGTATATTAAAATAATCAATCAAACTGACGTGCCCAAAAGAGTAGAAGAAACAAAATGAAATTCTTACATGTTAACAATAACAAACAAAATGTTAGTAGAAGCATATCACTATGGTTTTGTACAGAAATATACAATCGATCGCGGTCCATGCATATAGCGGTAAACGTTGAACCTCCGTCGATGCTCTTAAGGTAACCCTGGTGAGATCATTTTTTCTGTAATATTTTACCCAAGGCTTTTAAGTTCGATCAGCATACTACTATACCCTAGGTAATCGATTTCCATAAAACACGCCAAATTAGTCCGCACATGTTGTTTGCTATGGCGATGGTGGCCATCTTGCAAAGGATTGTAAGTTTGTAGAAAGGATGTAGTTTGTGCGGAGTTTGTCACCTCCTTCATTTTTGTAATCAAAAGAATGGATAGCTAAGGACATTATCTTGAAAGTTCCTGAAAGAAAATATAAAAAATAATAACTGTGTTTGTGAACGACCTTGTGAATTCCAAGGTTTGCGATTTATCGACATTATTAGGGCGCAATTGCCTATTTTCGCAAAATAAATTACTGGTAAGTTTCAAGAATTCGTTTGCAGAACGACGAACACGGGTGTTACACCTTAAAACAATATTAATATAAGCAAATGAAGCAACAAGAGGACGCCTCTAATCTATATCCATTTGTTACAAAAAACAAATGTGTATTTTGAAAGTCTCTTAAAATCACCTTTCCGTCTGAGCAAACAAACGCAATCCACCATTCGCAATCATCAAAGGACCAATATTAAACATGTCGGGTCAAATCTTTATCTTTAAGGCGTAAAAAGTCAGTAGTTCCTGATTATCCTCAAATGGAGCCCTGTAACATCCGTTGAAGAAATAGGGCACCGATTGTGGTGTATAATTTCATAAATATAGTTGGATGCAGAGAAATGCTTAAGAACGTTCGGGTCTATGAGTAAATTTAAAAATAATATCAGACTAGATTTCAATGGCAAATTTATTTTAAAATTACGCTTTTTTTATACAGGATGCTTGGTTACATAATGTAAACATTTCCAGATTGGTTATGGTCTGCAGAGTTCAATGGGCATTTATTTCTTTAACATGTCACTTTTTAAGGACACATCATGTCATGACAAAGTATTCATAATGGTTTTTATATACTGAAACCATAGTTATTAAAGAAATCGGATAATTTCTACGATCTTTGTCAGTAGAACATCGTAGAGTCTAAAATATGACATTTCACTTACAGCTTGAAAAAATATTTTGCCAAAATGTTTGCATAATTTTATTTATTTTTTTTACATTAACATTTTGACGACATTTTTTTAAATGTTATTCTTAAACACTTGAGAACGTTCCTGCAATCTCATTGGTTCTTACCTGGGTGATATGACACGATATCACACAGGTCAGCGCGTGTGCATCAACGCGCTACGCGTGTTCGCTATTTGAACCAATCGGAGGTGCATAGTAACAACGGGACTGATCGATTCTAAGCAATAGGTAATTCCTTGTAAAATCTAGGATTTAATTTGATTAATTTTGGTATACTTATGATATTTATTTGGATTGAAGTATTTAAGAATGAGAAATAAAGGTATTCTCTTTAGCCGCTGTCGTGCATCTATCATCTCATGTAACTCGCGACATCATTATTTTTTTTGGTGTAAAACAACGAGGTGAAGAAAATATTGATGTCGCTCGTGTTATATGAGACAATAGATGCACTCCAGTGGCTAAAACCAATACCTTTATTCTCTAATTAAAAGGATTTAACCTAAAGTAAAGCGTATTTGCAACATGTTTATAACGTTGAAAATGTGTTACTGGGAAGACACACACATACTATTGTATTTGTATCCATTGGGTAAGTTATTTGGTACGGAAAAGACGTCTACCTGCAAGTCTAATTTACATATAGCCTACATTGAAACAATCGTTTGGTAACACACATTCTAATAGAAACGGGAAACAGTGTCTGTTAATTTTCAAAAT
The DNA here is from genome assembly GCF_039555335.1 of Amphiura filiformis. Taxonomy (NCBI): domain Eukaryota; kingdom Metazoa; phylum Echinodermata; class Ophiuroidea; order Amphilepidida; family Amphiuridae; genus Amphiura; species Amphiura filiformis. The sequence continues at coordinate 12,591,633 of NC_092638.1, forward strand.
TACAATGACAATCAAATCAAACCCAACGATAACCGTAATGCAGGCATCAGCTTTATATTTAATATAGATGCAAATTTTAAAGTAGTAATAGGTTGGGGTCGTGTTTTAATTGACTTAGAGTGTGTTTGCATTTCTGCATACTGAGGTCTTATCGATCGAGGAATGTGTAAATACTTGATCTATATTGCTTCTAAATTTATGACGGCGTGCGCGCATTGGTCTTGTTCAAATTGATTCATTTTTAAGGTAAACATAAAATCAATAATAGAAGATGAAAGCATTGATTGCTAAGGAGTTGAATTAATATACAGGGTGTTTTGTTCATTTCAATGACAACACGAAACTATCACGTTTCTCAGTATGTCAAAATATTGTCAAATTACATGGGTGTTGGAGAAACACACATTATTATTGCAGACATTAATTATCGTTATTGCATTTATAAAACGAATCATAATATTTGCAATAAGCGATGCGCGTCACAAAATTCGATATCCACATACTTTCTTCAGCTTCATCAAGCCAACGTGTTAAAGCAAAATATTAAGGTGTTCTGTATGCATCAGCCATACTTCATCTTAAAAATGATGCATCCAAACCCATATTCATCCAAAGAGGCGTAAGACAGAGTAATACAATATAATCTCCAAAAATCTTCACATCTGCCATGAAAGAAGTTTTCAAGAATTTAGACCTAAAACCGAGAGGAGTCAACATTGACGGAGAATATTTGACAGACCTGAGATTTGCTGACGATATTGCATTAACAGCTACATCAGTTGAAGATATTCAGGTGCAACTCAACAACTTGAACAAGGAGAGCAAGAAGATATGAATGAATATACACATGAAAAAGACTAAATTCATGACAAATTACCAGACAAGCAAGTCCATTGCAATAGAGAATAAACATATAGAATATGTAGAAAGTTGTAAGTATCTAGGCCAGGCAGTAAAGATGGAAGACAACACGAGAGAAAACGTCATGTTAGAATAAAGGCTGATCGGAGCTGCTTCGGCAGATACAAACAAATCCTATGTGACAAAAGATGGCCAATGACACTGAGGCCGAGATCAACCAGTGTGTAGTACTACAATGACCTATGATTGTGAATCCTTGACAGCAACCAAGTTTTTGGAGCAAAATCGCACGGAAGCACAGCATGCTATGGAGAGGAAAATACTGCATATCACGAAAATAAAGAATGTTGAAATAAGGGACAAAAGATGCCATTGAAACATTCAAGAAGCAAAGTGGAGATGGGGGGGGGGGGTCACATAGCTCATAGAGAGGACAATAAATTGACAAAGATGTTAAACTGAATGACAGCTAAGAACTGGAAAGAGAAGAAGGGGGAAGACAAAAATGTATATGGCGTGTTGATCTCACATCCTATTTGAGTACAACCTGGGCAACAGAAACAGAGAAAAGAAGTAAATGGAAGCTACTTGAGGAGGGCTATATCCAACAGTGGGTGACACAGCCTGTGATGTGAGGAGGTGAGGTTTGTATCATACTTATTTTGGTTACTACCGTTAGACTGCATTTACCTGCGCCGCGCCGGTCCCGTTGTCTTACTTACTTGTATTTCTGTCATTCAAGGGCACATTTGTTTTGTTTTTCCAGACTGTTAATTATGTCTGCCTTTCTGCCGGTTATATGATATGGTATATATTGGGAAAGGAATCTAGAATTACGCAATCGAAATTACTCCTCATTCACTTTGCTGTGAGAAAATATTGTGGGCGAACACGTTTCAAGTTGCCCTACCTTCTACCATATTTGGTTAAGTGGGAATTCATTTGCTGAACAATTTAGGAGAGTAATCATTCAAGAGGCAGTGTTTCCCAGTATTTATTGGTGTTCGATTTCAATATTCGTTGCTTATGGTAAAACTAGGCTTCGAGCTTTATATTTTTATTTCATGCAGCTCATTAATTATGCAAATTATCCTATTAGTGATCTCAAGTACACTCGATTGTTTTAAGCAGAAGCATCGTACTAGTTGCCTGATAATTTTTGAAGCTCATTCAAAATGTGTGATAGTTGTCTGATTTTCAAGGATTTCTTCTCAGCACGATTTCTAATCAATGCCATTTGACATTTAAATTAAAACTAGTTTTAACATGATTTTTATTCAAAGAACTACATGTATCAATCGAATTAAAGCGTAGAGTAATATGAAAATACGAATCTACCCGTTTTTCTATACAGTCGAGTGCAAAGGCAATCATTAATGAATTCGATACCAGCTTGTATACAATAATTGTATTCGCAGCTGGTATTCCTTTGAATCATACATATTTCAGGGAGATAAATTAAATTACACAGATTCCTGATCTTGCATCTCTTTGAATTACCCAATTTACATCTTTAAACGATACACGATTATTCTTCTGCCTAGCAGAATGTCGGATGTTCTATTGTTTTTAGCAGTTTCTGATTCTGATCATTACAGCCGTTTCTTGCTATTTGCTCTGGCGCCTTCATTTGACTGATTATGACCAAACTTGGGAAAAAGCTCTATTACCACAGCCTTTACATTTGACATCATCCATTTGAGTAATTATGTCTAAGAATGTAGTTTTTACCAAAATATGTATTTCTTCTCCTACATATTATATGGTACAATGATGAGATTTGGACATTGACATTGGCTTTTGAGTCAAATCCTATCACAAGGATATTTTCAGTACATAACCAAACACCTTCAAAAGTAGAGGTAGAATTACCGATATACGTTCGATATAGATTATTGATAATAATATAAGAGCATAATAAGAACATCGATATTATTATAATACGATATTGAATATATTCAAGTATATAAATTCGGATAACACAAATCACCGCATGTATATGTTTAAATCATAAACAATGAAGCATGTTTTTGAACATAAATAGCGCCCTTGGTTTTCTCTCAATAGTTGTATCGATAAATACTAGTAGTAGGTAAATTAATCAATACTATTATGGATATATTTGTGAATACGTAGCAGAAATAGCGTAATTGTAATACATTATAATTAACATAATAAATGGCAACACAAATGCAGTCAGGTAAAAGTTTTTCCCTTTATCATTCAAAGTTTAGTTGATATTGTGCAAAACGTATGTTCTGTTATTTAATACTCCTTATGACAGTGTTATTGTATAAGCAACCAGTGCTATAGACAGCCATCCGTAAATAGAACACATGACAGAACCAATGTTAATGCTACTTACTTTATGTACACACATATTGTCTCGCCAGTCGCCACAATATACGTCTTTACAATACATTTCCATAGAAATAATATTTCATGTGCCTTGCTCCTTTCCCAGACGTTGACGTGACACTTTTATTACTATATGCATAATAAGCATCGGCAAAGGAACCCGATTGTAATAAATATCTGCACAATTGATACTAAATATTTTTACATGCTCTATCCAAAACAATACATTTTGAAACAAAACTAGATCTAAAAGGGAATAGCATAACAGGTCTGGTTGCTTTTTAGAGAAAGGCCATTGCTTATTTAGCTGATTGAAAACATTAACTTTCTCCAATGTTTTTACGTGAAGGAACATCCCACACACTGAAAAACGTCAAGACACCCACTTGCGCCCCCGCCCATCCACCACCTACCGCCACACACACCTACTCCTAAAAGTAAATCATGTACACACACTTTCTTGAGAATCAACCATCATTATGTAACATCATATGTAAATATATAAATTCACAAAAAAAAAATACAACAACAAAACATAAAGCTTATTCAAAATCCAACAATGCTGTAATGACACCACATCGTTTGAAACGAAATGCTACTATGAGCATCCCATCATGCGCAGACACAAATCAAGTGGTTGCGGCAAACATGTTTAAAAATATCAGTATAGTAAAGAAACTGCTTATTCTATATAATTACAGGTCAAACATATAAGCGTAACTCAAATTTAAAAACGTAAATTTCCATATGATATTGAAATGTACATACGAAGATTTTTTACACCTTCTCTGCTATGCCAAATTTTAGATGTTAAATAAGATTTTAGATGTCAGATAACATTTTATGTTTTTAATTTTTTCTGAACTTACAATTACGTTTTGTTAAATACATTTATTTCCAACATACACCTCAACTATAATCAATACACGGACTAAAACGTCTTTAATTGCACTCTTTGAATAGCTGCCTATTTTGTGTCTTTTCTGTGGTTTCGTATATATATATATTAACATTATATTATATGTACAAGGCACGTCAACAAAAATATAACAAAGTATCACCCAGACAACCATTGAAACAAATTCTACCTGGAGCCCCAACACCTGGGGCCATTAACACTTGAATTCGACATGTAATGCTGTTTGATCACGAGACGCTACAGTATATTATATCCCCACACATTATCTGTATTCGCATTGAGAAAAGGATGTTAACCTTCTTTGTTTTTCCTATTTGTAATTTGTCTGCGAAGTTGATCTTTTGTGTCTTATTTTTTTAGTAATATAATTTTTATAATCTTATAATAATGTTGTCTTCAGATGTAAAAAGAAGATGACAAACTATTGTAACAACACTCCGTATTTCTGTCAAGTTCTATCTGGATCCGGGAGAGGGGAGTATTTTGCCCAATAACATTGGGTAATGGATATGTGTGGGGCTGGCATTTATCTCTATTTTTTATTAACTTCCTCAAACCCAATAATGTTTGTTTGTTTTGCTGTCACTCAAGTACCCCATTTTAAAAAGCTCTGTACACATTTTAGATAAGTTCTTACTGGCGATTACATAGTTTTTCTATAAATTTGGGTTCATTATTTTCAGGCCTTGCCGTCTAGATGTTATATTAATCACTCGCTAGGATGATTCTAGGCGAGCGGTCGATTTATCAAAAATATCACTTATTTGGTTATAATCAAGTAGAGCTTTAAACGGTATTTCTGTATTTATGTTGACATGCGAGCAAAGCGCGCTAAAATGTTTGACTTTCTATACGCTTAGATGGGGCACAGAATCGATTAAATGCTGAAATGTCACCTTGTAAAGTCAATGTAAAACGAATGACTTCAGAAAAACAGTACAGTGGGTACTATGACATCTTGACTCCTCAATGAAATATATTTAACATTCATAAACGTCAAGCTCGTCGAGGCAATGTCTTTGAACTGTGCAAGAGGACAAGATGTCCGTGAAATTCGCAGTCTGCGTCAACTTGCCACTGTGACTTATACTGTTTGTTAAAGGGGTGACTCCCTCTGGCCTTATTAGCCTTCTGGTCATCCCCTCCATAATTCATTTGTTTGATATTGCCTTTGTTTATTTGGGTTTTTTTTAATTCATACTTGTGTGATTTCATGTGAATTATGGGAAAATGAAATATCTTGTAATCTTGTAATATTGTAATCTTGTTTGTTTAACCTCTGGGATCATATACATGTACTATTGTCAATGTGATATAATGATGATTCGATTATGGAAATTCAGTCAAAAAATGAGCAAAATATCATCACGAGTTTAAATCAAATCAAGATTTAAATTACCTTAAATTGTGTTTTAACTTATTTTGTATAGTTTTTGTGAAGATATAATGGTCCACATACACAACACACTTCGGTAATTTTACCTGCCCACTCTGTCCAAGATTGGTTTTTATTGCAACAACCTTGGGAGGTATATCCGGTCTCCCTTAATGTTTGCAAATGGTGCAAACCAATTTTCAAATAGGAACTAGTTTGAGTTAGTTGGCGCTCATTTTGGCACAACATTCTAGGCTATGTTTTGTGTACATCAAAAACACTTTTTCATTCTGTACAAGTAGGTACTTACGTTTATGTAAGTGTAGCCATGTGGATATAGCTGTCAATCATAATGGCCGGTCGTTGAGTATGGACAATCCAGTTATATATAAAAACAAAATGTCAGTAAGAAGAGGGTTAAATGACATTCCCGTTTAAGGTTGGTCTGAACCCTGGAATTATGGAAACTTTCGGGCCTCATAACTGCAACTGCTAAATTGTTGGTGTAAAGTATATAAAAGTATACATATTTAGAATGGCAAAGACTTGATAAGTTCATCTGTGAGGTCAAATGTGGGCCTAAATGCTCAAACTAGATAAAACATCTGGGAGCCGTTTTTTTAAACGGCTCCTAGATAGTTGTATTTAGGTTTTAAAAAAACCCAGTATTTTGGGACTTTGGGCCAAAAATTAGCATTTTGGCCCAAATTTGACCTCACAGATGAACTTATCAAGTCTTTGTCATTCTAAATATGTATACTTTTATATACTTTAGACCAACAATTTAGCATTAAGCATAGTGTTTCATCATCTGTTAATTAGAAAATGAAGAGTGCATTATTCCAGAACATCAACATATCCTACTTTTTTTTTTAAATATTAGTTGTCACCAGATTCTAAAGGCTACGACTGTACTGTTAAAACAATAAGTTAGTTAGCAGTATAGAGGCCGTGCAGCCAAACGTGCTCTATAGAACTTATTCGTATGATACAGTTTTCAATGGACAGATGTTCAAAATGTCCATAACTGTCTGAGGAATCTTTTTGCTATGTTGATAGTTTTGTATCAGCGCTTTGCATTCTTTTTCCATAGATAAATTAGAGAATTAACGATAGGAATTTTGTGTTATATTTTCTCACAGGGAGGATGGCAATTTATTTCTCGCATTTTAAGTGACCGCTTATGGGTTCGAATTTCAACCAGCCTAATCATGAAGCTCCCGTGGCCAAGTGGTTAAGGCATAGGTCTCGTAAACCTGAGGTCCTGGGTTCGATTCCCAGGCGGGATCACTTTTTCTCCTTGTCTCCTTTATTATTTGCGACGGCGAACCTGGTGAAAATTAATGTTTATTTATATAATTCCCGTCGATCATGCCACTGTTTTTCCGTGTTATATTTCCTCACAGGGAGGATGGCAATTTATTTCTCGCATTTACGGCTCTAGCTACTATGGGCTATTTGCGGGGAGGAGATAAGTTTAAGTGACCGCTTATGGGTTCGAATTTCAACCAGCCTAATCATGAAGCTCCTGTGGCCAAGTGGTTAAGGCATAGGTCTCGTAAACCTGAGGTCCTGGGTTCGATTCCCAGGCGGGATCACTTTTTCTCCTTGTCTCCTTTATTATTTGCGACGGCGAACCTGGTGAAAATTAATGTTTATTTATATAATTCCTGTCGATCATGCCACTGTTTTTCCGTGTTATATTTCCTCACAGGGAGGATGGCAATTTATTTCTCGCATTTACGGCTCTAGCTACTATGGGCTATTTGCGGGAGGAGATAAGTTTAAGTGACCGCTTATGGGTTCGAATTTCAACCAGCCTAATCATGAAGCTCCCGTGGCCAAGTGGTTAAGGCATAGGTCTCGTAAACCTGAGGTCCTGGGTTCGATTCCCAGGCGGGATCACTTTTTCTCCTTGTCTCCTTTATTATTTGCGACGGCGAACCTGGTGAAAATTAATGTTTATTTATATAATTCCCGTCGATCATGCCACTGTTTTTCCGTGTTATATTTCCTCACAGGGAGGATGGCAATTTATTTCTCGCATTTACGGCTCTAGCTACTATGGGCTATTTGCGGGGAGGAGATAAGTTTAAGTGACCGCTTATGGGTTCGAATTTCAACCAGCCTAATCATGAAGCTCCCGTGGCCAAGTGGTTAAGGCATAGGTCTCGTAAACCTGAGGTCCTGGGTTCGATTCCCAGGCGGGATCACTTTTTCTCCTTGTCTCCTTTATTATTTGCGACGGCGAACCTGGTGAAAATTAATGTTTATTTATATAATTCCCGTCGATCATGCCACTGTTTTTCCGTGTTATATTTCCTCACAGGGAGGATGGCAATTTATTTCTCGCATTTACGGCTCTAGCTACTATGGGCTATTTGCGGGGAGGAGATAAGTTTAAGTGACCGCTTATGGGTTCGAATTTCAACCAGCCTAATCATGAAGCTCCCGTGGCCAAGTGGTTAAGGCATAGGTCTCGTAAACCTGAGGTCCTGGGTTCGATTCCCAGGCGGGATCACTTTTTCTCCTTGTCTCCTTTATTATTTGCGACGGCAAACCTGGTGAAAATTAATGTTTATTTATATAATTCCCGTCGATCATGCCACTGTTTTTCCGTGTTATATTTCCTCACAGGGAGGATGGCAATTTATTTCTCGCATTTACGGCTCTAGCTACTATGGGCTATTTGCGGGGAGGAGATAAGTTTAAGTGACCGCTTATGGGTTCGAATTTCAACCAGCCTAATCATGAAGCTCCCGTGGCCAAGTGGTTAAGGCATAGGTCTCGTAAACCTGAGGTCCTGGGTTCGATTCCCAGGCGGGATCACTTTTTCTCCTTGTCTCCTTTATTATTTGCGACGGCGAACCTGGTGAAAATTAATGTTTATTTATATAATTCCCGTCGATCATGCCACTGTTTTTCCGTGTTATATTTCCTCACAGGGAGGATGGCAATTTATTTCTCGCATTTACGGCTCTAGCTACTATGGGCTATTTGCGGGGAGGAGATAAGTTTAAGTGACCGCTTATGGGTTCGAATTTCAACCAGCCTAATCATGAAGCTCAAGTGGCCAAGTGGTTAAGGCATAGGTCTCGTAAACCTGAGGTCCTGGGTTCGATTCCCAGGCGGGATCACTTTTTCTCCTTGTCTCCTTTATTATTTGCGACGGCGAACCTGGTGAAAATTAATGTTTATTTATATAATTCCCGTCGATCATGCCACTGTTTTTCCGTGTTATATTTCCTCACAGGGAGGATGGCAATTTATTTCTCGCATTTACGGCTCTAGCTACTATGGGCTATTTGCGGGGAGGAGATAAGTTTAAGTGACCGCTTATGGGTTCGAATTTCAACCAGCCTAATCATGAAGCTCCCGTGGCCAAGTGGTTAAGGCATAGGTCTCGTAAACCTGAGGTCCTGGGTTCGATTCCCAGGCGGGATCACTTTTTCTCCTTGTCTCCTTTATTATTTGCGACGGCGAACCTGGTGAAAATTAATGTTTATTTATATAATTCCCGTCGATCATGCCACTGTTTTTCCGAGGAATTTTTATTTTGCCTATCCTCTACCGTGTGATAGACGACAGGCAGGTCCAATATTTTGAGTAGTGGATGCCGGCACAGCCGGTATCTACTACGATAAAAATATTGGACCTGCCTGTCGTTTATCATAGGTAGAGGATAGGCAAAATAAAAATTCCTATCGTTTATTCTCATTCTTAGTCAGTTAAATATTATTATGATAACTGTAAACTATTTTTTAAAGCAAAAATTAAGTTATCGTCATAAAAACTCCCCTTTTTCTAAAATGAACGAAACTTGTTTACAACTTCACATCTTTTGTTGCGCGTACTGCTAGCGCGTGCGAGTATTTCGCACTGCGTCTACGCATACAACGCGATACATTCGCGCACTTCTATGAGCGTGTTACGCGTTATCAACACTCATGATGACGTGGGGTCGTCTACAGCCTGATAGACGACACCCAAAATCATGCGACCACTCCCACTGACTAAGAATCAATGCTACTTTCATTTTTTAACTAAAATGTCACATTTTAAATAGCTATATCTTTGATAATCACTTCATACAATACAAATTTTACAATATTTATAGGTGAAAATGTTATTTTATATGATTTTAGTCCAATTTACCGAAAATGTACTTGGAAATTTATCGACAACAAAAAAAAATTCATAAGGCAGGTTTTTGAATCACAAAAGTAAGTTATAACAACTTTTCTGTGACCTTATGATTTTTGACATACTATGACCTCTTGAAATTCATACGGAAATAATTTTAACCTATTAGGATCATTTAGAGGTAAGGTAGTGTCCATGGCAACGGCCATTCGTACTCAAGTTTTGTCAATTTTGTTTGATAAATTCGCCCCTCTGCTGTAAGGTTGTCCAATTATTTCAAAACCTCTTGGCGACAATCCGCTTTTTCTAGAGAAGTGATACGTTCATATCTGCCAGAAATGGTTAACAACCACATTTTCTGGAGTGTGTCGAAACGACGTAAGTGTGAATGTATAACAAGAGTACTTTTTAGTTGACCCAAAAAGGATTTCCTGACAAAGGACTTCTTGATGTGAATCATTGTTATATCAACATCTATAGATTTCCACGTGGTCAATTCAGTCGCCATGTTTATTGTTAGTTTGAATAGATCGCACAATGCCGTATGTTGCCAAGCATAATATGGGTTAACTGTATACAACATATTACATATGTCCTTAAAAATGCTGTTACATGTACATTGCTGTAGAAAATATGCTACGTCTTTTGATATGACATTTGGTAGTAAGCTGGATAGACTTTTATTCAGAAATGCACGTTACATGTTTTAATGTTTTAGTGTTCTGTTCCAAGTAGTGTTTCAGGAAGGATAGTTAATGGGTTGGATGTAGTCACGTCAGGTTGAAACAGAAGTACAAATCGAGCATGTTGTAAGGAAAACAAGTAGGAGAATAATACAGAAGTGCAATTTACTTCCTATTTTTGATCGTAGTATTCCCGATTGAACAAAATGGTGCCTTTAAAGTGCAGTTAGATATATGGTAGAATCAAGAAGAAACGCGTCATGGCAATTCATGCTCTAAAAGTTCAAAAGGCTAAATTAAACCTTTAACTGGATGATAGTGTTAAACAAATATAAATGAGTAATGAGTTATACTGTCTCGATTAACGTATTACCCCCGAGACAAGCTTACATTTAGTCCCAACCGAGCATCGCTCTTGAAAATGTATTTATCTGGTGAAAAGAGTGACAAAATACCTTCACTACCAGATTCCCATTTCTGCTGCCCCAGATGTAGGGTTGCCAGGTAGGGTTGGAATGGAGAGACGGTTCAAAAGAGAGAAAGCGAAAGGGAGGTAAGAGGGCAGGGAAGAAAGATAAAAAGATAAATTAAGACAGAGGGGGAACGATGAGGAAAATGGGAGAAGGAGAGAGAGGGAATGATAAAGGGTAAGTCTAAGAATAAATGAGAGCAGAGAAAGAAAATGAAAAGATTTAATAAGTAAATGGAATTGTGATGACCGCACTAGGCAGCCATTCGTTAAAGCCAAAGCATTTATCAGTGTATTTCGGTTATATTTATAAATGAGCTTTTATAAATACGCACATGATCACATCCGTGCTGCCATAACAACTTAGGCAGTAAGTCTCGAAGCGACCTTCTACATAGCGGGTAGTCTTCCTATACCTTTGAACGCAAAGGCCGAACAACATGAGACTACTGTGCAGCAAAATTGATCAACGTTGTGATTATATTGTACACGTTCCCGTCGTTGAATATTTTTCCCGTCGTCAAATACTTTCAGAATGTTGTTTTTGATAACATATTACAAATCGGACCCCCCCCCATGTCTAACAATGTTGCTATTCAATAATACTATTTGATGATATGTATGTACAAAGTTCCTATCTTTTTCTGTATAGTGGTCAATGCATGAGGATTTGGTCACGCTTGCTGGTCTTGGTATATTGTATGCTCATGACTCACCTGCGTATTTATAAAAGCGCATTTAATATAGCCGAAGTACACTGTTTATGCGTTACGTATTTCACACCTGTCTAACACAAGTGCCACCCATTCTAGAAAACTGGACGTTGATGGAACTCTTTCATGAATATTGATTGGCATCATTTTCCAATTTGTCAGCGCTCAAAAATCGGATACAATAAATGCATTAACCCTTCAACTCGTTCTTGAGTAGTATTAGTCTTTGTCAAAGACCTCGCGATCCTAGGGGGGCGAGCGGCGAAGCCGCGAGCTGTGCGCCGAAGGCGCGACAGAGCGGCGAAGCCGCGACAGCGAGCGGCGAAGCCGCGAGGTCTTTGCGCATATAGCATTTACTCTGTGCAAGCATCGAATGTCAATCAAACGATGTCGTCATGGAAAGCCAAAAATAGTACCGCCCTATTTTTGTTGAACACAAGTAGTTCCGTAGTACTTAAAAAAAGTTCCATTCCAGTCCAGAGAAGATCGTATTTTAATATAATAGTAGGGCTAAAAACACATTGAAAATTATATTTCGTCAGAAGCATGTCCAAAATATGGTTAAACAGGCAGGTTTGACTTTTGGATTCAAAATCGAATAATAAAATACGAAAATTCTGTATGATTTTCAAGCCGGTACAGCGCTCTGCTGCGTGTGGACTGTAAACCAGCTGTGGCGATCTTTTAATGAAAAACAAAATCGTATTTTTCCTTCGCAAATACGGTCTAAATAACGATGTTTCACTTTGCCCAACAACTTTATACTTCAGAATATCAAAGATTGATATGTTTTTTCCTGAAAAATAGCATAGTTTTTAGCCAGGACTTCTTAAGATTTTCAAGACCACGGTTTATTTTACCGGACCCGCAATCGGTCCCCTCCATCTCACACTTTTGCCATGACAAGTTATTTATGGTCGACCACAAGCAGGAGGTCGCGACCTTTCGACTCTGATTGGACTTTTCCCAAGGTCATCCAAGTGATGAATATTCAATACTTCATGTACTAAACGGGGTGAGGTAGGGGGTAGGAGTGGGGGGTGTTGTTATTGAAAAAAAAAATATATTAAGGGCAAATAGTATGAAACGTGTGCGACTAAAATCAGTGGTTCAAGATAAAAATAGAACTTGTAATCACATCTGTCTTGCAATTCAACATTAATAATTGCAAGTAGGGCCTACGGTAATTACTTAACATTAACGGTGGTGTAATTCAGAGCGGGGCCAATTTAAGGGGGAAAGCAATTAGTGACTGACAGCCCATAGTGGGGGAGGGCAAGAGGGACCCCCCCCCATTTTTTATTACCCCAGTAAGCAATAAGCATAAAAAAATCCATTATTTTGGGTAAAAATCACTGAATTTTATTTTAAATTTAAAAATTTTAACATTATTTTTTGTATAGTTTTTAAAACATTCAGTAATTCTATTCGTATACTACTTATGGATGAATGAAAAAAAAAATCATACAACAAAAATGATACACATGACATGAATTTCCAAGTTTCTGTTACATTTTTTAAAAAGCTTTAATTGATTCGGAATGATTCCATTACCCTTTGGAGTGTTGGGAAAAGGTTGTAGGTCATTGGACCATTGTCTGAAATAGGTAAAGAAATTAAGTACATGTATTATTGATCTCTTCCTAACTGCATAGTGAGTGAGCTTGTCAATAATAATTGCATTGCACAAAAATAAAGGTTACTCCAAACAGTTGTGGAATGTATAATAATAATTATGAACCTATCATTAAATTATTATTAATCAGTAATTATTATTTATTATTAATAAAAATTAAATAATTATTAAATAATTATTAGCTACAAATAACAGTCTTTCTCTGGCTTTTTGCTTTGCACACTTCCTTCTGCCTTGTCAAAGGCAGGCACATGAGTTCATCAAACACTTGTTCTGCAAATTATAGTACCCCCCTCAGATTATGTTAAGAAAAGTCTGGCTTTCAAAGTGTTTCACAGTCTGCAAACATTTAGTAATAATTTGTGCCCAGGTCTGCACAAACTTTTCACCATTTGAACGTTAAGTCAATTTCTGGCAAGTCAGAACTGTCTGGGGTGACATTGTTAATGAGAAGCTTTAATAGTATGTGGGTACATTCCCTAATGCAAAAAAATTGTTTGCTTGTCCATACATATACAGATCACTTTAAGAATCTGGGTCGGTCGGTCTGGAAAAGTATTTTTTATTTTTCTTTAATATCACAATTCCCTGAGTACGCCTATAGTTCCACATTTGAGTAAAGTTTTTTTTGGATTTGGAGTGTCCCTGGACCTAGAGCTGAATGTTGGGATCATTCATGGTTGACTTTGCAAAATAAATAAAGAAATAAACATGATTTCAAAATGCACTGGATTTGTATCCATTTTGAAATCATTAATAGACTATGACATAAATACAAATTATAACTTTACATATTAAAAACACAATTCAACCAAGTCAACCATGACTGATTCTAGCATTTGGCTATATTTCCATGGACATATCCGAAAAATTAAATTAAATTAAAAAAAAAAAGAAAAAGTTTTACGGTCCGGTCTGCCAAGATGGTCCGTCGGACGAGGACAAGCAAACAACTTTGATTTGGACTAATTGCTGGACACAACTCTGTAAATTCCTTAACAGATCGGGAAATTAATTGGGAATTAATGTCATTTGTCAGTTGAACAGTTCCCATGGCCTTTAAATCCTGCAGTATTTCGACATCATAATATTCAATAGCCGTCTGCAATGTTCAAACAGTTGCCCGTCTTGCACTTGCAGTATGGAGTGCCGTGTACGACCAACTTAGTTCCAGTAAACTTGGTCCGTAGATGTCATTATGATAAAGACTGAAGTCTTGCTGGCAGGACTACGACCAACTCAGTCCAGCTGATAATGTCTTTGTATGTCAAAAAATGTCTTCATCTAAGTTGAGCGAATCCCCAAAGATAACAACTTCCAGAGGTCCAGACCATGGCGAATACCTGTCATTAAAAAAGGAAATATATTGTGATTAAAAGTACGGTAATGACCAATAACCAGATAATAATGAGAGTAAAAAAATTTGAAAAAATTGATGTTGAGGTGACAAAAAAAACTTTCTACGGGTGGATGCACTTCTCAAGCAGGATCAATTGCCCGAACAAGAAGAAGCTCGACAACACTAATCATTAGCACAGAAAGGTTGAAAAATACAGTGGCCTATCACCTATGGATCGGTAAAAATACACAGCATGCCGAACTACACATAATTTGCTCAACCAATTATCGGATCGGATATCGAATACATATTTACAATATCGGTATCATAGATAGTCACATAGATGTCACTACTGAACTTGAAATAAAGTGAATCAATTTAGCCCAGGCAATTTAGGTAATTTCAAGAATGATGATTTGAAAAGTGAAATGCCGGGTGAAATGATCTGTTCTAGTTCATGTTTTGGAATTTGATAACTATTTTTTGTAATTTTAACGGATCATCAGGTCAGACTTATAGACCACCTCCCGAAGCTATGAGCTATAAAAAGGTTCAAATTGCTAATGTGGTGATGCAAGTGGTGATGACACTGTGACTGTCACAGTGAACATGGTGAATCACGAAGTGTACATTGTTTCCTGTACAAAATGTATTACTGTGTATGTGCATGGAAATAATGTCTGTTACTGACTTACCATTTACATGTTTACCAACATGGGCTTCGTCGACAAACACTCCACTGTCCACACAATGCCTCTGTGTAGAAGTCTGACATAAAAAGTGATGTTTCTTGGTCGTCCAATATCATTTCAGGACTACTATTGCCGATTTTTGTTCGTCGTAGATTGAATGATTGAAAAATCCCACTGAATTTCTTCTCACACTGCACTCAACTATGTCAGCGTAGTTCATACATACATGTATTAAGCTTCCCAAGCTTCGACCGTAGCGTACGGTACCGGCCCGCCGAGAAGCAGCCTCTGAACAGGCTTCATCGTTGATCATGTCGAGGGAAAACTTGAACAGTAGAGACCATGTATTTATATTAAATGGCTGCATTTCACGAGCAAGTAGGCCAGTTCAGTAATCAGTAATAATAAATATGTAAACAAATTTACCGTCGCTGTAAAACTCAAATATGCCGGCGAAACAGATCTGACCTCTTGACACTAGCGTGCACATTTCTACATGCGCACTATGTGATTCACCTTTGAAATCACTACGCAATTTATGAATGGGTTTTTGGCGATCTATTTTAAGGCAGAAAGTATGACATCATCGGCAGCCAATCAGCGGTCGTATTTTCTTCCGGGAGAAATCTCCCGGAATTCAAAGGCTAACAAAACACACAAAATAAGTGCGAAAAGGCTTTGCCTTAAGTGGAATATTATAGGTGGCGCTCCCACTACGGTGGTCCAGGCAGAGCCTTGTTGAAAGGCTAGAGTAGTATAGTTTCATCTTTTATACTATGCTGGGTAGGTATATTTGTATACTATTTTCCAGCATACCAATGGATGGATGTAAGTTAAAGCAGGGCAGCGACACTACCTAATTTGCATATCCAAATGACCCGTCTCCTCCGCAGCCAATTTGGTTCCGCTCCATCGAAATCAAGCTGGTCACGGAGGAGACTACCTCCTTTGTGTTTGTTCATTTGTGTATGGAGAGCCCTTTTGGAGTCCGAATGACTTAGGCTACGCTCTCAGCTAGAGTCCGACGCTGCATTGCACTAGAAATACCTTTTCTGTGAAATCGCTATAGAGCCAACCGGGAGCACGTATTCGTTTTGAAAATATAGCATTAAAATCACCCTTGTGGCCCCCGTGCAGTGGAAAACCTTAATTCTTTCATTAAAAGGAAATGAAAATTAAAAAAAACACGGATCTACTTGTGCACCAATAAAATTGGCACAGTAATTTGTCTCAAATATGAATGAATTTTAAGAAACATACGGGGTATGATGAACATTGACCTGACGCCATGATAGTAGGATCTATTAGTTGTTTTATATACAATGTATATACCGTATTGTCATAACACCAATATTTGTCATTATATATAATGAGTAATATCTAGCAACGTAAATATGCAGTTCATATGCACAAACGAATACTGATCTTTATGATATTCAGGTTTTTGTACATCACATATAACATGTCACATAGGAGGTCATACGTGTTGACCTTCATCTATTGTATTTGTTCATCTGTGTATGGAGAGGATTAGCGCCATTAAACGCCATTAAAACTCCATCAGTATTAGGGCGTAGTTCAGTGAACTCACCGGATTACTATTCCAAGTATTTTGATAATACAGATAATATGTATTAATGGGTCGAGGCGATTGCGTTGAAAAACCTAATAAATTATTCATAACAGTTACGTAATCAATCGATAGTGCGGACACTTTTCATTTGCAAACCACCAAAATTCGTGATCTTTTAGCGTTGGAAAAGAAACCACGTGAATAGAGTGCCCTCTCAAGAATATCAACTCTCTGGTTAAAGGTACTAGCAGAATATATAGTATATTGTGCACAACTTATAAGTTCCCCCTAATGCTTTTTGAAATAAATCGAAAATTATTTAACGAAATGTAAAATTGTAAAAAGTTATGAGTAACCGTATTTGTTTTGCAAATAAGTAGAAAAAAATGAAATTATTACATTATGTTAGTAGAAGCAAATCACTATGGTTGTGTAGTATAGAAATATACAACCGATCGCGATCCATGCATATAGCGATAAACATTGAACCTCCGTCGATGCTCTTAAGGTAACCCTGGTGAGATCAGAGTGATTTTTCTGTAATATTTTACCCAAGGCTTTTAAGTTTGATCAGCATACTACTATACCCTAGGTAATCTATTTCAAAAAAACACGCAAAATTGGTACGCACATGTTGTTTGCTATGGCGATGGTGTCCATCTTGCATTTTGAAAGGATGTAATTTGCGTGGAGTTTGTCATCTCCTTAATTTTTGTAATCAAAAGAATGGATAGCTAAGGACATGATCTTGAACGTTCCTGAAAGAAAATAGAAAAAATAATAATTTGTGAACGACCTTGGAAATTCCAAGGTTTGCGATTTATCGGCATTATTAGGGCGTGAATGCATATTTTCGCAAAATGAATTACTTGTAAGTTTCAAGAATTCGTTTGCAGAACGACGAACACGGGTGTTACACCTTAAATCAATATTAATATAAGCAAATAAAGCAACAAGAAGACGCCTCTAATCTATAGCCATTTGTTACAAAAAACAAAATTTTGAAAGTCTCTTAAAATCACCTTTCCGTCTGAGCAAACAAACGCAATCCACCATTCGCAATCATCAAAGGACCAATATTAAACATGTCGGGTCAAATCTTAATCTTTAAGGCGTAAAAAGTCAGTAGTTCCTGATTTATCCTAAAATGGAGCCCTATATTTAATAAGAGATATGCAACATCCCTTGAAGAAATAGAGCACCGATTGTGGTGTATAATTTCATAAAAAAATAGTTGGATGCAGAGTAATGCTTAAGAACGTTCGGGTTTATGAGTAAATTTAAAAATAATATTAGACTAGATTTCAATGATGATTTTTTTTTGAAAAATACGCTTTTTTATACAAGATGCTTCGTACATAATGTAAACATCACCAGATTGTTTATGGTCCGTAGAGTTCAATGGGCATTCATTTCTTTAACATGTCACTTTGTAAGGAAACATCATGTCATGACAAAGTATTCATGATGGTTTTCATCTACTGAAACCATAGTTATTAAAGAAATCGGATAATTTCTACGATCTTTGTCAGTAGAACATTCTAGAGCCTAAAATATGACATTTTGCTTACAGCTTGAAAAAATGTTTTGCCAAAATGTTTGCATATTTTTTTTTACAATATCATTTTGACAACATTTTTTTAAATGTTATTCTTAAACACTTGAGAACGTTGCTGCAATCGCATTGGTTCTTACCCGTGTGGTATGACACGATATCACACAGGTCAGCGCCTGTGCATCAACGCGCTACGCGTGTTCGCTCTTTGAAGCCCTAGGTAATTCCTTGTAAAATCTAGGGATTTAATTTGATTAAATTTTTGTATACTTGTGATATTTATTTGGATTGAAGTGTTTAAGAATGAGAATAAAGGTATTGTTTGTAGCCGCTGTGGTGCATCTATCGTCTCATTTAACACGCGACATCATTATTTTTGGTGTAAAACAACGAGGCGAAGAAAATAATGATGTCGCCCGTGTTATATAAGACGATAGATGCACGCCAGTGGCTAAAACCAATACCATTACTCGTTGACTGCCGATAAAACGCCCAATAAAGACTTAGTCACCGGACCGCGCCGGCCAGTTAAAGTACATGCCCTATCACACCACTCCACACCATACATAAATTCTCCCAGTCACATTTCCCAAATATGAAATTAAAAAATTCAAATTTTAATTTACTTCTTTTAAAGTTTGGCAGAGGCGGGGTTCGAACTCACGGCGCAACGCTTAGTACTCTATGAGCCTAGCGCCTTAGACCACTAGGCCACTTGTCTTCTTGTTATTCATCTGAAACTTATTTAAAAATATAATCGCAACTTCAACATAGGCCTACCACGTGACAAGCAAAGGCAGAAAACGTATTATATTTTGGAATTTTATCTGCTTAAAACATTAATGTGTATTATAATAGAGCTACCATTATTTATATTGTTGAATTTTCAAGCGCATAGAGACAATTAATACAAGCGTCCTATGATACATACACAATACATAAAATCGATTTTGATCTTCGGCATTACTCGGTGACCTCCGATAAAACGCCCAATAACGCCGGTCAGTTAAAAAAAAATGCTTAAGTACATGCCCTATTGAGATAAGCAATCCTTTTGTGATATGTCCATTCATCCATATAATAATAGCAATCAGATTTTTGGATGGATGTTTTACACAGTGATTGGAGAAGAAGCCATGTAAATAATCAAAAGTACATGTCTACAAATTGACAAGGACAACTCCTTTTGTCAAAATTGTTTTCACCTATTGCTCAGTATGTTAATTAATCCGATTAATTACGTAATTTCGCCAGCGTATGATATATCAGTACTAATACAATGTATGTAGGCCCAAGGAGGTTAGATATAGAAAGAAGAGGAATAGATTACGTATCGCATATTGGTCCTTTGTGCCTATTAGAGTTTCCGCCAAGGGGAGGAAGAAAAAAAGGAAGGAGGGGGGGGGGGAAGGAGAGAGAGGGAGAGGGAGACCGATGGAGTCACAGGGCTCTAAATTACATAGGCGTAGATCGGGGGGGGGGGATAAATGCCACAATATTTTGCCAGGGGATGGTCAATATAATCACCCCCCCAATATTGACGCCTGTGTATTGGTTTGTGTCGAAATTAACCTCATATTTGGCCATTTTATAGCCACAAAATGCCATTTTTAGCGCTTTGCGCGAATTTATTCCACTTTTGTCCCATATTTCACCAGTTTAGTTTCAAAAGGCCTATGCTAAAATTTTCGCGCGCATTTGTACCATAAGGTTCACTGTACTGGGTACTTTTAAAAAATCCTAACCTAACCTAAACATAACTTTAACCCTTAGATTGGAGCTCTACTAGAAGTAAAAATATAGATAGTGAACGAATTTAGTATTTCTATATCTATGTGAGAATGATACAATAGAGGCCCTGCATGAAATTATTGATTGGCTCCAAACAAAGGTTTTCAACCGGTGTCCTTCACCGTAGTTATGGCGGAGTGCAGTCCATTCAATCAAATGTTGTCATCAACCTATTTGATCGTAGTGCAGGATTATGTGTGTGAGACGAACTGTCACGGTAGATTGCAATCATGCTTTTGTTGAATGCATTTGAGTAGTCCGCCATATTTACGGGATGATACGTTGCATGCAAGGCCTCTATATGACATGATGAACATAGTCATTGATGCATCAGTTTTAAAATAGACTAGGCGGTTACCCATATTTGGCGGTTCTCGGCTGGGCGCGATTACCAGGCTGATGGTGACATGCCCATATGACAATTTTTACTAATTTGACCTCAGATGACCCCAGGGTGACATTGGATGACCCCAAAATGACCTAAACTTATAACTCTAAATGTTGACTGTACCTACCAAGTTTCATGCCCATATATGAGCTTTTACTAATTTGACCTCAGATGACCCGTGGTGACCTTGGATGACCCCAAAATTACCTTCAAAAAATGCTGCTTTAAATGTTGACTGTACCTACCAAGTTTCATGCCCATACGACACTTTTAGTAATTTGACCTTAGATGACCCCTGGAGGGGACCCCGTGGTCAGATGACTTAACGAACATAAACATCTTCTTGCCAGCACAGAACTATACTCACCCACCGAGTTTGAGCCCCGTACGACCTAGTTTCATGCCCATATGACAGTTTTTAGTCATTTGACCTCAAATGACCCCCTGGGAGGGGGGGCCCCGTGGTCGGATGACTTAACGAACATAGACATCTTCTTGCCAGGACAGAACTACACCCACCCACCGAGTTTGAGCCCCGTAGGACCTAGTTTCATGCCCATATGACAGTTTTTAGTCATTTGATTCCTCAAATGACCCCCTGGGAGGGAGCCCTGGGTCGGACGACTTAACGAACATAAACATCTTCTTGCCAGGACAGAACTACACCCACCCACCGAGTTTGAGTCCCGTACGACCTAGTTTCATGCCCATATGACAGTTTTAGTCATTTGACCTCAAATGACCCCTGGGAGGGGGCCCCGGGGTCGGATGACTTAACGAACATAAACAGCTTCTTGCCAGGACAGAACGTCACCCACCCACCGAGTTTGAGTCCCGTACGACCTAGTTTCATGCCCATATGACAGTTTTTAGTCATTTGACCTCAAATGACCCCTGGGAGGGGGCCCTGGGGTCGGATGACTTAACGAACATAAACTTCTTCTTGCCAGGACAGAACTACACCCACCCACCGAGTTTGAGCCTCGTACGACCTAGTTTCATGCCCATATGACAGTCTTTAGTCATTTGACCTCAAATGACCCCTGGGAGGGGGGGGGCCGGGGTCGGATGACTTAACGAACATAAACTTCTTCTTGCCAGGACAGAGCTACACCCACCCACCGAGTTTGAGCCCCGTACGACCTACGACGGCCTCACATTAGCAGTCACAGACAAAACCTAAATCTACAGAATATATCCATTACTCGTCGATACTCGAAAGAGCTCAAAATAAATAACTTAGAAAATTTTCTTGATGTCCTTTAACATGTTTTCATAGTTAACCATCGTTAGCCATGGAAATCTATCATGAGAACTGTCCGATTTATTGGGACGTTTATCGGCAGTCAACGAGTAATGCCTTTATTCTCTAATGAAAAGGATTTAAACTAAAGTAAAGCGTATTTGCAAAATGTTTATAACGTTAAAAAGGTGTTTGCTGGGAACACACACACATAATATTATAAATGTATTTGTATCCACTGTGTAATTTATTTGGTACGGAAAAGATGCCAGATGAAGTCTAATTTACATATACATTGAAACAATCGTTTGGTAACACACATTCTAATAGAAACGGGAAACAGTCTCTGTTAATTTTCAAAAATACAATGACAATCAAATCAAACCCAACGATGACCTCAATGCATGTATCAGCTTTATATATAATATAGATGCAAATCTTAAAATAGTGATAGGTTGGGGTCGTGTTTTAATTCACTTAGAGTGTGTTTGCATTTCTGCATACTGAGGTCTTATCGATCGAGCAATGTGTAAATACTTGATCTATATTGCTTCTAAATTTATGACGGCGTGCACGCATTGGTCTTGTTCAAATTGATTCATTTTTAAGGTAAACAGAAAATCAACAGTAAAAGATGAAAGCATTGATTGCTAAGGAGTTGAATTAATATACAGGGTGTTTTTGTTCTTTTAAATGACAACACGAAACTATCACGTTTCTCGGTATGTCAAAATATTATCAAATTACATGGGTGTTGGAGAAACACACATTATTACTGTAAACATTAATTATCGAAATTATAAAACGAATCATAATATTGGCAATAAGCGATGCGCGTCACAAAATTCGATATACACATACTTTCTTCAGCTTTATCAAAACAAAGGGTTGAAGCAAATTATTAATATGTTCTGTATGCATCAGCCATAATTCATTTTAAAAATGATGCATCCAAACCAATACACATTAAAATAGGCGTAAGAATTTAGACCTAAAACCGAGAGGAGTCAACATTGACGGAGAATATTTGACAGACCTGAGGTTTGCAAACGATGTTGCATTAACAGCTACATCAGCTGAAGATATGGAGGTGCAACTCAACAACTTAAACAAGGAGAGCAAGAAGAAATGAATGAATATACACATGAAAAAGACTAAATTCATGACAAATTACCAGACAAACAAGTCCATTGCAATAGAGAATAAACATATAGAATATGTAGAAAGTTATAAGTATCTAGGTCAGGCAGTAAAGATGGAAGACAACACGCGAGAAGAAGTCATGTCCTTTGTGACAAAAGATGGCCAATGACACTGAGGCCGAGAGCAACCAGTGTGTGTTACTACAATGACCTATGGTTGTGAATCCTTGACAACAACCAAGTTTTTGGACCAAAATCGCACGGTAGCACAGCATGCTATGGAGAGAAAAATGCTGCATATCACCAATATAAAGAATGTTGAAATAAGAACATAAGATGTCATTGAAACGTCCAAAGAAGCAAAGTGGAGATGGGGGGGTGTCACATAGCTCATAGAGAAGACAATAGATGGACAAATATGTTAACAAAATGGCAGCCAAGAACAGGAAAGAGAATAAGGGGAAGACAAAAACGAAGATGGCTTGTTGACCTCACATCCTATTTAGTACAACCTGAGCAACATAAGCAGAGAAAAGAAGTAAATGGAAGCTACTTGAGGAGGGCTACATCCGACACATCCTGTGAGGTGAGGAGGTGAGGTATGCATCTTACTTATTTTGGTTACTACTGTTAAACCATAGACCCTGGAAATAGAACCAGGGTCTCTGGCTAAACTGCATTTACCTACGCCGCGCCAGTCCCGTTGTCTTACTTACTTGTATTTATGTCATTCAAGGGCACATTATTTTTGGTTTCCCTAGACTGTAAATTATGTCTGCCTTTCTAACGGTTATATGATATGGTATCTATTGGGAAAGGAATCTAGAATTACGTAATCGAAATTACTCTTCATTCATTTTGCTGTGAGAAAATATTGTTTAGATGGGGAACACGTTTCTAGTTTGGGAGTTCTTTCGTTGAACAATTTAGGAGAGTAATCATTCAAGAGGCAGTGTTTCCTATTATTTATTGAGGTTCGATTTCAATATATTAGTTGCTTATGGTAAAACTAGACTTCGAGCTTTGTATTTTAATTTTGAAGCTCATTAATAAACTGTCCTACTTTGAATTATGTAAATTATCCTGTTAGTGATCTCAAGTATACTCGATTGTTTTAAACAGAAGCATCGTACTAGTTGTTAAAACTTTTTATAAAGCTCGTTAATACATGTGTGATTGTTGTCTGACTTTCAATGATTTCTACTCAACCTGATTTCTAATCAATGCCATTTGTCATTTAAAAAAAACTAGTTTTAACGAGTATTTATTTAAACAACTGTCAACGTAATTGAATAAAAGCGTAGAGTAAAACATATTTTATGAAAATACGAATCTACCCGTTAACGTTGTTCTATACCGTCGAGTGCAAAAGCAATCATTAATGAATCCGATACCAGCTTGTATTGATATACAATTCGCAGCTGGTATTTCTTTTGAATCATGAATATTTAAAGGAAATAAATTGAATTACACAGATTCCTGATCTTGCATCTCTTTGAATTATCCACTTTACATCTTTAAACCGTACACGATTATTCTTCTGCCCAGCAGAATGTCGGCTGTTCTATTGTTTTTCAGCAGTTTCTGATTCCTGTCGCATTACAGCCGTTTCTTGCTACTTTATAATTTGCTCTGGCGCCTTCATTACATGACTGACTATGACCAAACTTGGGAAAAAGCTCTATTACCCCAGCCTTTGCATTTGACATGATCCATTTGAGTAATTATTTCTAAGAATGTAATTTTTACCAAAATATGTATTTCTTCTCGTACAGATTATATGGTACAATAATGAGATTTGGACATTGACATTGGCTTTCGGGTCAAATCCTATCAAAAGGATATTTTCAGTACATAAACAGACACCTTCAAAAGTAGAATTACCGATGTACGTTCGATATAGAATTGATAATAATATAAAGCATAATAAGAACATCGATAGTATTATAATACGATATTGAATATATTCAAGTATATAAATTCGGATAACACAAATCACCGCATGTATATGTTTAAATCATAAACAATGAAGCATGTTTTTGAACATAAATAGCGCCCTTGGTTTTCACTCAATAGTTGTATCGATAAATACTAGTAGTAGGTAAATGAATCAATAATATTATGGATATATTTGTGAATATGTAGCAGAAACAGCGTAATTGTAGTACATAATAATTATGATAATAAATGCAAACAGCAACGCAGTCAGGTAAAAAGTTCCCTTTATCATTCAAAATTTAGTCGATATTGTGCAAAACGTATGTTCTGTTATTTAATACTCCTTATGACAGTGTTATTGTATAAGCAACCAGTGCTATATACAGCCATCCGTAAATAGAACACATGACAGAACCAATGTTAATGCTACTTACTTTATGTACACACATATTGTCTCGCCAGTCGCTACAATATACGTCTTTAAAATACATTTCCATAGAAACAATATTTTATGTGCCTTGCTCCTTTCCCAGACGTTGTTGTGACACTTTTATTACTATATGCATAATAAGTATCGGCAAAAGACCCGGTTGTAATAAATATCTGCACAATTGATACTAAATATTTTTACATGCTCTATCCAAAACAATACATTTTGAAACAAAACTATATCTAAAAGGGAGTAGCATAACAGGTCTGGTTGCTTTTTAGAGAAAGGCCATTGCTTATTTAGCTGATTGAAAACATTTACTTTCTCCAATGTTTTTACCTGAAGGAACATCCCACACACTGAAAAACGTCAAGACATCCACCTGCGCACCCCCGCCCATCCAGCACCTACCGCCACACACACTTACTCCCTAAAGTAAATCATGCACACACACTTTCATGAGAATCAACCATCATTATGCAGCTCCAGTCTTGTGGAACAACTTGCCTATACAACTCAGATCTGCAGATTCCATCAATCATTTCAAGAGTATTTTAAAACTCAACTTTTACCAATGCATTTAGTGATGTTTCTTAAACTTTTAAATTTGTTTACCTTTTAACCTAGTCTCATGTAACATCATATGTAAATAAATGCACCAAAAAAGACACCCAACAACAAACAAAACATAAAGCCTATTCAAAATCAAACAATGCTGTAATGACACCACATCGTTTTAAACGAAATGCTACTGTGAGCATCCCATTATGCGCATACACAAATCACGTGGTTGCGGCAAACATGTTCAAAAATATCAAGATAGTAAAGAAATTGCTTATTCTATATAATTACAGGTCAAACATGTAAAGGTGACTCAAATTGAAAAACGTAAATTTCCATATGATATTGAAATGTACATACGAAGATTTTGTACACTTTCTCTGCTATGACAAATTTTAGATGTTAAATAACATTTTAGATGTTAGATACCATGTTTTACATTTTTCTGAACTTAAAATTACGTTTTGTTAAATATGCCGTGTGCAATAAGTTCGTTCCGCCCCTACCCAGAAGCATTTATAATGCATTCAAAATTAAACTTACACAATACATTTTAGGCTGAATGTTATTATTTGTTATTTTGTTACATTAGTAGAGATGTTTAACCGATTTTTATATCCCCACACATTAGAGACTTTGCGGAATGAAGTTACTGGAACTTTAACGGCAACTTCAAAAATATTGATTCGATTTCTTGGTCAAATTCACTTCAACGCGAACGTCAGATTGGTTTCTGTACCAACAGCGTCTTGTTGTTTAAACTAGGGGAAGTGAATCAATGGATGATCAAATGAAGGGTATGTAAAAGCGACTGCAACAAATTTCTCCCTTTTGTTTGCTGAAGTGGTTTGTTGGTAGCACTTATTACAATAGGCGCTTCATTTGAATGGACATGGATTACATCTATAGGCGGTGACCAATGCAATGGGAACTAGGCCTATGCTATGAAATATACGCTAATATTATACTTCTAAACATGTTTCAATTAAATATTTAAAAACTCCCAGAATATTTAGAATTTCAACCAAGATATTTATGGATGCTCCTTTTCTGACATTCTTATTTTTTGTAACAAATAGGCCTCCTCTTTTGATAAAGAATAATTTGGTTGACATACAATACACATAGACCTATATGCCCCAATGTATAACTTATGTTTGATGAGTGTGTTTAAAGAGTGTGAGCGTATAGCGTGGCACATGTTAGACCAGTTTTCTGCTGAATTGGGGTACATAATGTAGGCCTAAATTAATAAAATAAATAATTAAATACCTGAACAGTACAAGCATATTTGGTTATATAGAGGTGTAATTATAAGACGCGCATCGTTATAAAAAAATGTTCACAGTAGCTGCAATTCGCAGAAGTTCAGTACACTGCTGGGTCCCGTAAAATCAGGCCATTTTACGGGAACTTAATCCCTTGGCGTTGAAGCCGAAGCCAAAACTTGGTTCCGCAAGCTGATTTGGTGTACGTCATGAGCACACACAAAAGCATATACCAAGTGTGACGTTTGGAACAAAAAATATTTTGATCTAATTCAATCAGTAATTTTCAGCAACATGTGGCATGTTTTTACCCAAACCAAATTAGATTTCCAATAATTGGTCTATTTACTAGATAATACATAAGTGGTAATTATGTAGTCTATGAGGAAATATCCAAACTATTGTTCTTAATTATGACGTATTTTCATCATAATTTACGGCACACTATCGATTCTCGCGTGAACTTTAACTTCAAGCGGCTTTAATGGCAGAGTGGTTTTGAATACATAATCCTCTATAATCCTCTAGACGTTAAAGTTTGTGGTTTGTATTAAACTTCATTTCGCAAGGTCTCTATTATCTGTATTCGCATTGCAGGATTTTAACCTTCCTTGTATTTCCTATTTGTAATTTGTCTGCGAAGTTGATCCCCAGCAAACACAAAACATCATTCGCAAAAGGTTATAAAAGGTTGCCAGAAAACGTTTAAATGTCGGGTTATATAAAGGGTATATTAAGAGTATAAAACGTTTCCATAACCTTGAAAACCTGTTTTGATAATCTACTGCATAGCAAACAAAAATGTTTTACAGAAAACGTTTAAATGTCGGGTTATATAAAGGGTATAAAAACGTTTGAATAACATTCCAAAAAACATTCTTGAAAACTTGATACAAAATATTCTAAACAGAAAATGGTTTTCTTATTTTTTAGTAATATATAATCTTATAATAATGTTGTCTTCAGATGTAAAAAGAAGATGACAAACTATTATAACAATACTCCGTATTTCTGTCAAGTTCTAGATCTGGATCCGGGATAGGGGAGTATTTTGTCAAATAACATTGGGTAATGGCTATGTGTGGGGCGGGCATTTATCTCTATATTTTATTAACGTCCTCAAACCCAATAATTTTTGTTTGTTTTGCTGTCACTCAAGTACCCCCATTTTAAATAGCTCTGTACACATTTTAGATAAGTTCTTACTGGCGATTACATAGTTTTTCTATAAATTTGGGTTCATTATTTTCAGGCCTTGCCGTCTAGATTTTAAATTAATCACTCGCTAGGATGATTCTAGGCGAGCGGTCGATTTATCAAAAATATCACTTATTTGGTTATAATCAAGTAGAGCTTTAAACGGTATTTCTGTATTTATGTTGACATGCGAGCAAAGCGCGCTAAAAGTTTTGACTTTCTATACGCTTAGATGGGGCACAGAATCAATTAAATGCTGAAATGTCACCTTGTAAAGTCAATGTAAAATGAATGACTTCAGAAAAACAGTATAGTGGGTACTATGATACCATGACTGCTCAATGAAATATATTTAACATTCATAAACGTCTAGCTCTTCGAGGCAATGTCTTTGAACTACGCAAGAGGACACGATGTCCGTGAAATTCACAGTCTGCATTAACTTGCCTCTGTCCAATTTACCGAAAATGTACTTGGGAATTTATCGACAACAAAAAAAAAATTCATAAGGCAGGTTTTTGAATCACAAAAGTAAGTTATAACAACTTTTCTGTGACCTTATGATTTTTGACATACTATGACCTCTTGAAATTCATAAGGAAATAATTTTAACCTATTAGGATCATTTAGAGGTAAGGTAGTGTCCATGGCAACGGCCATTCGTACTCAAGTTTTGTCAATTTTGTTGGATAAATTCGCCCCTCTGCTGTAAGGTTGTCCAATTATTTTAAAACCTCTTGACGCCAATCCGCTTTTTCTAGAGAATTGATACGTTCATATCTCCCAGGAATGGTTAACAATCACATTTTCTGGAGTGTGACGAAGCGACGTAAATGTGAATGTATAACAAGAGTACTTTTTTTCCAGCCATGGCTTAATTCTGAATTGACACTTAATTTGGGTGTACTTTGTCTTGGGTTGAATCTCTATCATGGAAAGTTTGCTATATCTTTCTAAATATAATGATTGTTTGTTCTAGATTTGTGTTTTAGCGTTTCATATTTGAAAGAACTAATGTTTAATTGCAACATTTCGAAACTACAAACCCAAAACTGGGTTCTATGATGTACAAGATTGGGCTACGAGTATGCATTTTACCAAGTTGGCAATAGGTATTTCCTTCATGTTGCCAATGCATGACTTTCTTTATTATACTCAAAAACGGATTTTATTATACATGTACTAGAAAGTTGTTTACGTGCATATATGCTCCTTCACAGCCGGTTTCTGTTGTGTATGTTTACAACTGAGGCACATGCATACTGGGTTGCCGGGATTACCAGACAAAGTATCTGTTTTTTGACTATAACAATGTAATAATGTCTGGATTTGGCCTCCTATCAGTTTTACTGATAAGATGGCTAATTGAAAATAAACACTTATTTTGTAAACAGATAATGCTCTGTGTTTATTTATAGATGGAAACTTAGGAAATTGCTATTAATGAAATAATTAATATATTAAACATACATTTTGTTTTGTTAACGATGAAAATCCGTTCAAATAAAGTTTTTAGGAACCATTCGATATTAAACACTTTTAACAATTTTGCTCTATGAAAAAGGATACTATTGCACCCCTGCTGATCCGACTACTGATAAGCTGTCAACAATCATTGACAAGTAAAGTGTGACCACTAATTAAACAATACTAATGAGCATTATCTGACCATTCCCTGATCTGACCAGAGCTGGGTATAAATAGTGCAGGTACCTACTACCAACACTAATTGCGTTGGTTTTTGCCTTCAATCGGGGATACATTCCATTTTTTTAACCTGTAATTGGGGATATACCGCCAAACGGGGATATCCCCGATTTTTAAACGGACTCTATACAGGGTAACAGGGGATATAAAGCGTGTTAAGACACTCTACAGGGCAATAGGGGGTGATGTCTCCATTTGCCCTGTAGAAAGTCAGGAATGTTAGACAATTTCCTAGTCAACTGGGGAAGATCGGGCTCTATTATGTGCCAACTGGGTGTCCCCATTTTCATGGTTACGCAACCTGTGTAAAATGTGTGTATCCCCGATTGAAGGGAAAAACCAGTGGGGGTGATGTTGGGAGTGCCACTAGTCGTCGGGGGGGGTGATACCAGTAATTGGGGTAGGTCGTGGCTTTGGTTTTATACATTTTTGGTACATGTAGAGCAACCGGGAATCCCTGGGAATGAGTAATCAATCTTTTTGATTAGGCCAATGAAAGTCGATTTTGAGTTTCCCGTCACCGCCCTCACTTCATTTTCTGACCCTCACTTGAATTCATTATTGTGACTATTTTTAATATACTTTTTAATCTCATTAGGGCTAAACATCCATCTTCAAGTGAGTGAGTGGCAAATAAAAACACATTTTACATACGTGTTGTTCATATAATGAAAGGCAGAAAAATAATGAATAATGAAAAAGTTACCTCACTCGTTTTCAGAAATTATGTGACAGGAAACTTAAAATTGACTGTTAGTGGCAATTTGATGTCAATTGAGCATCGATAGTCTGATTTTCATAAAACGTGGTGCATGTAATCACAATTAGGCCCTAAGCGTCAAAACCATCAAGGTCATATCAAGGTTAACAATTACTGATAAATAGATAGTTGGATTGTCATGAAATTTGGTTGATATGAGATCCCTTAATTAAGCAACAAACATTCTTAAGGTTATCTGAATATAGATTGTTTGATTGTTGTAAAGCTCAGAGGATGTGATTTCAATTGAGCCGTTTGTTACAAGTATGAATTAAATGTAGACCTATTTAGCACACATTTTCCAATTCAGCTTTTGACATGAACATTTTGAGTATTTCCTAGTATGCCATTGGTGGTATTTACCAATAAATGCCAATATTTCGCACCCGGTTAGTTGTGCCAAACATTCAAATTTACTAGCATTCCAAGTACTTGCAAATCTATATACTTCCACGTGGTCAATTCAGTTGCCATGGTTATTGTTAGTTTGAATAGATCGCACAATGCCGTATGTTGTCAAGCATAATATGGGTTAATTGTATACAACATATTACATATGTCCTTAAAAATGTTGTTACATGTACATTGCTGTAGAAATTATGCTACGTCTTTAGAAATGACATTTGGTAGTAAGCTGGATAGACTTTTATTCCGAAATGCACGTTACATGTTTGAATGTTTCAGTGTTCTGTTCCAAGTAGTGTTTCAGGAAGGATAGTTAATGGGTTTGATGTAGTAGCTTGTAGTCACGTCAGGTTGAAACAGAAGTACAAATCGAGCATGTTGTAAGGAAAAACAAGTAGGAGAATAATACAGAAGTACAATGTACTTCCTATTTTTGATCTCAGTATTCCCGATGGAACAAAATGGTGCCTTTAAAGTGCAGTTAGATATATGGTAGAATCAAGAAGAAACGCGTCATGGCAATGCATGCTCTAAAAGTTCAAAAGGCTAAATTAAACCTTTAACTGGATGATAGTGTTGAACAAATATAAATGAGTAATAAGTTATACTGTCTCGATTACCCCCGAGACAAGCTTACATTTAGTCCCAACCGTGCATCGCTCTTGAATATGTATTTATCTGGTGATTAGAGTGACAACATACCTTCACTACCAGATTCCCATTCCTGCTGCCCCAGATGTAGGGTTGCCAGGTAGGGTTGGAATGGAGAGACGGTTCAAAAGAGAGCAAGCGAAAGGGAGGTAAGAGGGCAGGGTACAAAGGTAAAATGATACATTAAGACAAAGGGAGAAAGATGAGGAAAATGGGAGAAGGAGAGAGAGGGAATGATAAGGGTAAGTCTAAGAATAAATGAGAGCAGAGAAAGGAAAGGAAAAGATTTAATAAGTAAATGGAATTGTAATTATTATATAAAATACTCACACAACAGCACTAGGCAGCCATTCGTTGAAGCCAAGACATTTATCAGTGTATTTCGGTTATATTTATTTAATGAGCTTTTATAAATACGCACATAACCACCTCCGCGCTGCCATAACAACTTAGGCAGTAAGTCTCGAAGCGACCTTCTACATAGCGGGTAGTCTTTCTATACCTTTGAACGCAAATGCCAAACAACATGAGACTACTGTGCAGCAGAATTGTTCAACTTTGTGATTATATTGTAAACGTTCCCGTCGTTGAATATTTATTTCCGTCGTCAAATACTTTCAGAATGTTGTTTTTGATAACATATTACAAATCGGACCCCCCCCCACCATGTCTAACAATGTTGCTATTCAATTAATACTTAAATTTGATGATATTTATGTACAAAGTTCCTATCCTTTTCTGTATAGTGGTCAATGCATGCGGATTTGGTCACGCTTGCTGGTCTTGGTATATTGTGTGCTCATGAGTCACCTGCGTATTTATAAAAGCGCATTTAATAGCCGAAGTACACTGTTTATGCGTTACGTATTTCACACCTGTCTAACACACGTGTCACCCATTCTAGAAAACTGGACGTTTATGGAACTCTCTCATGAATATTGATTGGCATCATTTTACAATTTGTCAGCGCTCGGATATTATAAATGCATAAACCCTTCAACTCGTGCTTGAGTAGTATAGTTTCATCTTTTATACTATGCTGGGTAGGTATTTGTATACTATTTTCCAGCATAACAATGGATGGATGTAAGTTAAAGGTACTAGCAGAATATATATTATTAAAGTAGTGAAAAAATTTTGGAATACTTAAAAAAAAACCGCTGATTATTTTCTTTGGAGGACACTCCGATATTTTGATTGTGGACGTAGTTAGTGTCCCGAGTACACGACGGATAATGTGGGGTTTTTTTTATGATAAAGGGGTCTTAATCTTGGATATAGGCCAGGAGGTGTCCCGTCCCCTTTATCAGACACGATTGGTACTATAATTATGTTGGCATATTTTTTTTTGTTGAAAAATACACAATCAATTTTTTGTAGTTTTTGTTTTAATATATCCAAGGACCGTTCTTGTATAACTCAACATCACAAACCATAGCATGCGAATACCCCTTCCGCGATGTTAAGAGATATTGTTGAGTAATACACGTAAATATATTCGTTTGATTACGTCTGTATGTGAAAGATGTTGGCAATGAGAGCAATTGTAATGATTCCCAAGTAGTTTCTAAAGCATAAACTGTAGAAAAGAGTCGTTTAATTGTATACGTGATAAACGGGATGGGAGCCTGGTGTCATCAGTTTTTGAAGATTAATTAAACAGATCTAAAGCAGCATTTTATGTGAAAACTCATAAATCAGTGACTTCTCATAGTGTCTGCATCCACCTAGATTTGACTTTTTGGATATGGAGGAACAGTAATGTGGCATGCCTGGATATACCGAATTGCTCAATGAGCATTAGTTCGAGCTTTAGCACAAAATGAAAGTGAATCTTGCTCGTGCTAAATAGGAACATTGCTGTATTTTTCTTCTATTCGGACTTTTAGGTGGAAGACTTCCCCATGGAAAAAATAGGGGTGTCCCCACCACATCTCTCTATCGTACGCATGGAGATTATTTACTTTCAAATAAATGAGAACGTAAATTAAAGTAATCAATAAAACTGACGTGCCCAAATAAGAAGAAAAAAAATGAAATTCTTACATTATGTTAGTAGAAGCAGATCACTATGGTTGTGTAGTACAGAAATATACAACCGATCGCGATCCATGCATATAGCGATAAACATTGAACCTCCGTCGATGCTTTTAAGGTAACCCTGGTGAGATCAGAGTGATTTTTCTGTAATATTTTACACAAGGCTTTTAAGTTTGATCAGTATACTACTATACCCTAGGTAATCTATTTCAAAAACACGCAAAATTGGTCCGCACATGTTGTTTGTTATGGCGATGGTGGCCATCTTGCAATTTGAAAGGATGTAGTTTGCGTGGAGTTTGTCACCTTCTTAATTTTTGTAATCAAAAGAATGGATAGCTAAGGACATGATCTTGAAAGTTCCTGAAAGAAAATTGAAAAAATAATAATTGTGTTGGTGAACGACCTTGACAATTCCAAGGTTTGCGATTTATCGGCATTATTAGGGTGTAACTGCCTATTTTCGCAAAATAAATCACTGGTAAGTTTCAAGAATTCGTTTGCAGAACGACGAACACGGGTGTTACACCTTAAAACAATATTAATATAAGCAAATGAAGCTCTAATCTATAGCAATTTGTTACAAAAAAATAAATGTGTATTTTGAAAGTCTCTTAAAATCACCTTTCCGTCTGAGCAAACAAACGCAATCCACCATTCTCATCATCAACGGACCAATATTAAGGTTATACACAATTTTGCCATTTTCAGAAGCAAAATGGGATGCACATAGCCCCCTTTAAACTTATCTATTTCTGGAAATAAATATCGGAGAGAGAAACGCAAACTACGTCTAAAAGCTGAAAGTGTAAGGGTCATTATTATGCTTGAATTTTCCACTTGGCTCAAAATGAAATGTACTTTTCAAACATTTCAAATTGTTTTCAATATCCGGAGCATCAAGATTTTTGGGAACACGGCCATAATTTCTCATTGGAAGTGGCGATTTTGTTGGGAACTTCGACGCACATTACAAACAAGTCAATAAAAGAATGTGCATATTCATTCTTGATATTGGTTGTCTCGATTTTTTTGTAAGCTTAAAATGTTGGCCGAATTTGAAGTAAAATGGCCTCCACTTGTATGTCGTTTTGTAACCAGTAATAATAATTCCGTGCAAGATTTCATAGACAAAATTCTGCCCTACATTATTTCTATAAACCCTCTTCTGCATGCAGGTGCTATTTAAATTTTCATTTCGATAGCAGAAAATTGAGATATTTGCTATTTTTCCGACTCGCTGCTGCCAAATTGTCTAGTTTCGCGATAAAAAGATACAGCGAAATCAATATTTTTTTCGAACCATGCACCTCGTTTCGGCTTGTGCTTTGAAGTACAAACTTCAAAATTGATATAGTGATTCTATATTTCAAGCTGCGTCATACTGTGTTTTTCTTACCTCTGATTGTCGCTGCTCAAGGCCAAAATTCGAAATTTTTGGACAGAAGTGACACTCTCATTTCTTTTTAAAACACATGTTTACGTACGACATTGTTACGACGGGCTGTATTTGCCAAGTGGTGTTGCCGAGGGCAAGTGGTGTTGCCGAGTTTGGATTTTAAAATATTTAGGTATTTTCTAGCTTAAAATCCAGCGCCAATGCTGCGCTTGCAACAGGTAGATATTTAGAAATCCATTTGTATGGGTATGGGTATGGAAATTGGGGATCCCAAAAAATTGGCATATGCCTATATATAGGCTATATGCAAAGGGATGGGGCATTTTGGCAGGCCAAGGGGAGGGGCCACAAAATTTGGCAGTCCAGGGGGTGCGGACAAGCGATTTTCGGCTGGCCGAGACGGGAGGCAAGCGATTTTTAGCGAGTCGCTTGGAAATGTTGGCTTATAATTAGTAGGCTAATACCGGTACTGATTGCACAGCCTTTCGAGAAAGCAATTTTTTGGCAAGCCGGGGCCGGGGGAGGGAATAAAATTAAATTTTGGCAGGTCGAAAGGAAGAATGACTTTACCTAGCACACATTAAAGGGG
Source organism: Amphiura filiformis (assembly GCF_039555335.1). NCBI lineage: Eukaryota > Metazoa > Echinodermata > Ophiuroidea > Amphilepidida > Amphiuridae > Amphiura > Amphiura filiformis. The sequence goes on from NC_092638.1 coordinate 12,627,458, forward strand.
CATTTCGTGATCCACAGCCTCATACAACCCCATAGGCCTACGTCCTTTCTCACAAGTTAAGATTTTTATACCAGTCATCCCGCTCTGGCCACATGTTTAGGCATTTTCACGCAGATCAATTCATTAAGCAATGGAAAATATTGCCAAATTTGAATTTCGTTTTAAAAGCCTACTCCCCATTAAAAAAAACCCACTAATTTTGGGGGATTAAAAAAGTTCTGTAAAATGAAACAAAAGGCTGCCTCAATCCTAATTATTCATTTAATAGGCCAGGCCTTCATTTCTGAAAATAGCGGGAGCTCAGTTAGTCACTCTCCTATGTGTAGGCCTACTGAGGAGCTTGACAAGGAGCTCAATTATATAATATCAATATTAAACCATAGGATTTTCAAGAAGTGAGCAGCTCAATAAATGCCATTAGTAAAATTATTGGGCCTACGATTTTTGTATTTTATTTGACTGTGATCCGTTTTTCTATAGGCTATATACATGCCTACACTGTATATAGGCCTACCTTTAAAATTTCTAAAATTGGCGGAATTGAACAAGCTCTAAATTTCTCATACGTCCAGCATAACCAAGGGCAACGGGGGGGGGGGCGCCCCCTAGCTATGGTCATACCCGTAGTGGCGGAACCAGAATTTTTTCCGGGCATGGGGCCCGGGGGGAAGTGAATTTGAGACGGTGGCACTTATTGCACTTGAAATTGCCGCAAAAAGTGGAAAATTACATAATTGTGGGGATTTTGCCTAAAACTGGATGAGAAAGAAAAAATATTGGGGAAATACTGCCCCCCCTAGCGGCGCCACTGCATAGCCTATCCATCCATGATGCTAGAATGACGGAAGTTCTGGCGCTGAAATTCAATTTCAATATCACGAGTTTTTATCAGGGATTTTACCAAGGGAAGGCGATAGTGTAGGATTTTGCTGATATACCAGGCAACACGAGAAAGGTGTGGCTAAATAAGGCAGTGTTCATTATAAATATTTTCCATTATCATACTTTTGACGCCGAGAGCATAATTATTTGAAGCGTAGGCCTACATCGTGTCAGTCACATGGTCACATTATTTTCTGTTGAAAGAGAAACGCACATGTCTCTGATTAGCTCGGGGATTAGCTACTGCGCGCTGCGTGCTGGTCTGTTGTTGTCGAGTGGAAATGGGAAATTTATGAATGAACTTCCGCAACTTTGCAACATCATCACGCAGCGGCGTAGTTGGGATTTTTTCCAGGAGGGGCAAGACTGTAGGCCCTATGGGGAGGGGCCCAAATATCCACCAAATTTCCCACTGGGGCGGGGGCCCAAATAGACAATTTTGCCAGGCTTATCATAATCGTATATGGTAGGCCTATTGAGCTGTATTGCATATCGTTTGGATTCCCCATCTCTCTGCCCCTCCTCTCACCCTCTCCTCTCTTTTTTCCTCTTTCTCTCCCCCCCCCTTTCCCTCTTTTTTTCCTTGCACTAGGGGGCGGGGGCCCAAATAGGCAATTTTGCAATTGCCCCCCCAACAGCTACGCTACTGTCATCACGGTAGACATACGCGGTAGGCCTACAAGCAGGGCTGTCAACTCTCACGCATTGGCCGTGAGTCTCACGCATTGGGTCACTTTCTCACGGTCTCACGCCAAGGTAGTATAATCTCACGCCTACGTAATAAATCTCACGCAAAAAGCTGGAAAATGAGTAAAATCTCACGCATCGTCCTGAATAATTTGTTGCTCCTACCCCCCCCCCCCCACCCCGGTTTTCACATTCCCGAGCGCCGTGGCTCAAATATTAATGGTTCAAAATGAACATTGGAGTCGGCAAATCCCGGTACGCCTAGCTCTTTATACAGACAAATATAGTAGGCCTATCAAAATGTTGTATTTTTATATTTTCTGGTGGACTCGCGGAGAATATCATGTCATGTAGGTTCCGGCGCTGGGTTGGGGGGTCTCAAGGCATTTTGGTAGGCCTACCCATGCTTGATTCCGGGAGGTTTTTTAGCAGGCCCGACCATTTTTTTAAATAAAAACACCTCGGGCGGGTCTCTTCAAAACATTTGTACCGCGGGGATCAAAGTCATCCAAATTTGGCCTAATTTGACGCTTTTTAAGGGCACTTTTGCCAAAATGCGCCCAAAAGTTGGTCTTCGCTGTAAACCCACCCATCATAGTCGTTGAAAAGGTAGGCCTACCCCAAAACTGTGGCACATCCACGAACCCGAGGGAGAGACCTCCGCGGGTAAAAACACACCTCTAGCGGGACCAGATTTATAATTTAAAATAGGCCTACATTTTGGAAGCCAGTCATCACGACAACGGGCCATGGCAGTGTTAATGGTATTAACACTTTGATTTTAGGCTTAAATAACGAGTGTAGGCCTATAAATTACAAATTTGCACACACCCGGGGGAACCTTCTCAAGCTGGTTTGGGTAAGGATGTGAGGCTGTGACTCCGAAAAACTACCGTACGATTTTAAACCAAATTTGAAGAAAACAGACCCAAAATTGTATCAACTTTTGGACTGAAAGTTTTCGCAAATATTTACTTTTTCGAGAAAATTATTGAAAATACCCTTCTTGAACCTAATTTTCATGACACTGAGGGTCAATAAAATCATGGCTAAAAATACAACAGAGTCTAAACTAAATGGCTGAAAATGCACCCCAAATCTGCCGCACATCCCCACGACACATTTCACCTTATAGATTTTGAAAATTGTCGCAATAAAATAGGCCCGAACTTATCCCAAATTATCCCCCGAAAAAATATTTTTTTTGCAGGTGAGGTTGGAGTCTTATTATTTTATTCTCAGAGAGGATATGGGTTGATATTTTTAGCAGGGTACAATTTGTCTTGTTTTTTGACGTTGAAGTTCCAGATTCTTTTTTTTATATGTTATTATTCATTTATTTATTTATACCCCGGGATTTATACCCTGTACGTGGGGAAAAGTACACACGGCAGCTACAGAGAAACCACGAAAAACTCCTGTAAAGTGCATGAAAATGCCCCGAAAATGTGCCAACCGAAACACCCGAACAGGAAGATAAAATAAAAAACAAAACCAAAAACCCAGGAAATTTCCCGAAATAAGTTCCAAATTCTTTGTCCCCACTAAAATATATGAACACTCCCTTATGAAGTCTGCCCTCTTCCGGCTATTCTGGTAGTAGGCGTTGACAATTACCTTCATATTTTTGAAGCATGTTTGAACCCGATTTGTTCTCTATTCACATTTTTAACGTTGCAAGTAACATTTCAAGACCTCTATTTGTGACAGGTATTTATTACCTTGCTAGAGATGTGCCTAAAGTTGAAATTCAATATTTCGGATCGCAAAGATCGAGAGATATAAAGTTGTTGAATATCAGTTTAACACCATGGATCATATGGGCGTCTTATATGAACGATTACGATAACTAGGCAAAAATGGCTGGGATACAGGTTGTGTAAATACTACATGAATATTCATGAACTATACAGATTCCATTCTTCTCTAATAATAAAGATGTCAATCACTCTCCCAGACGACAGTTGCTTGGCGCTTGTAAACAAATCGAATAATAGTGCTTGATAACAGCTAAAAAATAGGCTAAAAACACATTTTCACACAATTTTTTCCGGATTTTTTTATTTCACATGATAAGTAGACATATTTTCTTACGTATAAGGTAATAATATATTTTTTCTGGAGGTAAAGCCCTTCAACACTTTGTTTAACCTTAAACATGTCGGGTCAAATCTTTATCTTTAAAGTGTAAAAAGTCAGTAGTTCCTGATTTATCCTCAAATGGAGCCCTATATTTATTGAGAGATATGCAACATCCCTTGAAGAAATAGGGCACCGATTGTGGTGTATAATTTCATAAAAAAAATAGTTGGATGCAGAGTAATGCTTAAGAACGTTCGGGTTTATGAGTAAATGTAAAAATAATATTAGACTAGATTTCAATGATGAATTTTTTTTGAAAAAATACGCTTTTTTATACAGGACGCTTCGTTACATAATGTAAACATCGCCAGATTGTTTATGGTCCGTATAGTTCAATGGGCATTTATTTCTTTAACATGTCACTTTGTAAGGACACATCATAGACATGACAAAGTATTCATGATGGTTTTCATATACTGAAACCATAGTTATTAAAGAAATCGGATAATTTCTACGATCTTTGTCAGTAGAACATCGTAGAGTCTAAAATATGACATTTCACTTACAGCTTGAAAAAAAATTTTGCAAAAATGTTTGCATAATTTTATATTTTTTTTTACATTAACATTTTGACGACATTTTTTTAAATGTTATTCTTAAACACTCGAGAACGTTCCTGCAATTTCATTGGTTCTTACCCGTGTGATATGACACGATATCACACAGGTCAGCGCGTGTGCATCAACGCGCTACCCGTGTTCGCTATTTGAACCAATCGGAGGTGCATAGTAACAACGGGACTGATCGATTCTAAGCCCTAGAAAAAAAGGTATTGTTTTTAGCCGTTGTCGTGCAACTATCTTCTCATTTAACTCGCGACATCTTTATTGTTTGGTGTAAAACAACGAGGCGAAGAAAATAACGATGTCGCCCGTGTTATATGAGACGATAGATGCACTCCAGTGGCTAAAACCAATACCTTTATTCTCTAATTAAAAGGATTTAACCTAAAGTAAAGCGTATTTGCAACATGTTTATAACGTTAAAAATGTTTTACTGGGAAGACACACACATACTATTTATAAATGTATTTGTATCCATTGTGTAATTTATTTGGTACGGAAAAGATGCCAGATGAAGTCTAATTTACATATACATTGAAACAATCGTTTGGTAACACACATTCTAATAGAAACGGGAAACAGTCTCTGTTAATTTTCAAAAATACAAAAACAATCAAATCAAACCCAACGATAACCTCAATACATGCATTAGCTTTATATACAGGGTGTCCCATACAAAATTACCGGGCGAATGAATTTGGACGCAAGTCGAGAAATAGACATCAAAACACAAAAATCTAAACATCGACGTGTAGCCCATCTTATTGTACATCTTATACGCCAATTTTACTGGAATCGGTTGACCAATTGCGAAGTAATGAGCGATTACATAACGCATGCGTTAATTCACTTCATTCCAAGTTCGAAAGAAAGATCATTCAATACATTGCGCACTGGTTGTTAACTGTCTAACTGTCAATGGGCTTCATATTTTGTTCCGTGAAATCCTTTTCGTTCTTTTTAAACAATCTGTTTCTTGCAGAACATTTAATTAGGTTTTGTTCAAATTTGAAAACCTGCTCGATACTGAAAATGAAAGCTTGCATGGAAGATGATGCTCGGTACTTGTATCGTTTTTCGTTAATGTTGATAAAAATTATTGCATAAAGAATTCTAGCTGGCTTAAAACATTCTCACACACATTACTGTTTTGGAATATTTCCAAGAAATTGTAATTTTTAATCTTTTGAAAATTCAATGTTGCATGGTATCACAAATCACACGTAAAGCTGTAATTACTTGACCATTGTCCTTCTTGGCTCAAATGTTCTTTGGAAAATTAAAATATAATATATTTGCACAATCTAAAGTATTATATATACATGGAAAGCTTCAAATGCAGAAATCAAAATTTCTCGGACCACCTGTTATTCATCTTCAGTGAAAGCATGAATGACATAACACCGTTCGATTATAAAATAGATAATATTGACTAAATTTAATGAGATACACACACTTTAGGCAGCGGTGAGCGAGTATGAAAAAAACGCCTGTTGATCAAACTTGGAATGAACTGCATTGATGTGCGCATTATGTAATCGTAAAGTTCTTCGCAACCAGTGAACCAAATAAAATAAAATGTTCGTATGTGATGCACAACAAAACAGACTATACGCTAGATTTTAAGTTTTTTGAGTTTAATGTCTATTCTCGACTTACGTTCAATTTTATTCACTCGGTAATTTTTTCTCGGACACCCTGTATAATAAAGATGCACATTTTAAAATTGTAATAGGTTGGGGTCGTGTTTTAATTGACTTAGAGTGTGTTTGCATTTCTGCATACTGAGGTCTTATCGATCGAGCAATGTGTAAATACTTGATCTATATTGCTTTAAATTTATGACGGCGTGCACGCATTGGTCTTGTTCAAATTGATTCATTTTTAAGGTAAACATAAAATCAATAATAGAAGATGAAAGCATTGATTGCTAAGGAGTTGAAATAATATACAGGGTGTTTGTGTTCCTTTAAATGACAACACGAAACTATAACGTTTCTCGTTATGTCAAAATATTGCCAAATTACATAGTTGTGGGAGAAACACACACTATTATTGCAAACATTAATTATCGTTATTGCGTTTATAAAACGAATCATAATATTTGCAATAAACGATGCGCGTCACAAAATTCGATATCCACGTACTTTTTAAAACTTTATCAAGACAAAGAGTTGAAGCAAAATATTAATGTGTTCTGTATCCATCAGCCATAATTCATCTTGAAAATGATGTATCCAAACCAATACACATCAAAATAGACGTTAGTCAGGGTGACACAATATCTCCAAAAATCTTCACAGCTGCCATGAAAGAAATGTTCAAGAATTCAAGAGTCAACATTGACGGAGAATATTTAGCAGACCTGAGATTTACAGACGTTGTTGCATTAACGTATAACAGCTACATCAGTTGAAGATATGAAGGTGCAACTAAACAACTTGAACAAAGAGAGCAAGAAGATAGGACTGAAAATACAAGGGAAAGACTAAATTCATGACAAATTACTAGACAAACAAGTATGACTCAATTGAAATAAAGAATGAACATATAGTATATGTAGAATGTTATAAGTATCTAGGCCAGATATTAAAGATGGAAGACAACACGAGAGTCATGCTAAGAATCAAAGCTGGTTGGAGCTGCTTTGACAGACACAAACAAATCCTATGTGACAAAGGATTGCAAATGACACTGAGGACGAGAGTCTTCAACCAGTGTGTATTACCTACAATGACTTATGGTTGTGGAACCTGGACAACAATCAAGTTTTTGGATCAAAATCTAAAGGCAGCACAGCATGCTATGGAGAGAACAATGCTACATATCACCATACGTGACAAAGTACAGAATGTTAATATCTCTCTCTCTCTCTCTCTCTCTCTCTCTGTATCAGGTGGCGCTGTGTAGCGCTGCTGTGGTCTTCACAAGAGTATGCCATCTCAATCGATCTGATACCAAGTGCGTTGCACCTTGCACTCCTTGGTTAGAAACCAGCTTCACGTCATTGGTCCAAGATGTTACGTTGGTGGACGTCCTTTTCCTCGTTTCCCTTCCATAGACCCTTGCAAAATCTGTTTTTTCTACACCTCCATGTTTCAGCTTTCTCTCCATTATGCCGCTTCTGATGGTTAGATTTGTACTTATACTTATTTTGGTTACTACCGTTAAACTGCATTTATCTATACCGCACCGGTTCCGTTGTCTTACTTAATTGTATTTCTGTCATTCAAGGGCACACTATTTTTGGTTTTCCCAGACTGTTAATTATGTCTGCCTTTCTGCCGGTTACATGATATGGTATCTATTGGAAAAGGAATCTAGAATTACGCAACCGAAATTACTCCTCATTCACTTTGCTGTGAGAAAATATTATGGGGAACACGTTTCAAGTTTCCCTCCCTTCTACCTTATTTTGGTCAAGTGGGAGTTGTCTCGTTGAACAATTTAGGACAGTAATCATTCAAGAGGCAGTGTTTCCTACTATTTATTGGTGTTCGATTTCAATATTCATTGCTTATGGCAAAACTAGGCTTCGAGCTTTGTATTTTATTTTATGAAGCTCATTAATAAACTGCCCTACTTTGAATTATGCAAATTATCCTGTTGGTGATCTCAAGTATACTCGGTTGTTTTAAACAGAAGCATCGTACTATATATAGTTGTCTGATTTTAAAATGCTCATTAATACATGTCTAATAGTTATCTGGTTTCAAGGATTTCTACCCAACCCAATTTCTAATAATTGGCATTTGACATTTAAATAAAAAAATAGTTTTAACTAGTTTTTATCATTTAGTCATTAATGAAGTCGATACCATCTTGTATGACTATACAATTCGCAGCTGGTATTTCCTTTGAATCTTGAATATTTCAAGGAGATGAATTAAATTACACAGATTCCTAATCCTGCATCTCTTTGAATTACCCCATCTACATCTTTAAACGAGAAACGATTCTTCTTCTGCACAGCAGAATGTCGGCTGGTCTATTGTTTTTCAGCGGTTTCTTAGTCCAGTTGTATTTCATCCGTTTCTTGCTACTTTCTGTCAACATTAGATATAATTTGTTCTGGCTCCTTCATTATTTGACCGATAATGAACAAACTTGGGGACAAGCTCCACTCCCAAGCCTTTGAATTTGACATGACCTATTTGAATAATAAAATACTATTCTCCTACAGATTATATGGTAAATACAATAACGAGATTTGGAAATTTACATTGGCTTTTGGGTCAAATGTTATTAAGGGGGGTATTGGTACATAAATAAACCCCTTCAACGGGTTTCTTTTCCTACGCATTACATGGTACAGAGATGAGACTGACACATATGCATTGGGATTAGCTGGTGTTTATGGGGTCCTCACTTATTTTGAGTTCAAGTTCATTCAGGGGCCAAATAGGTTTGATTACTGAAAGTCACTTTAAAATTTACTATTTGCTGCATATTAAGTATAGTGATCAGCAGATCAATGCCAGAAGGGCTCTATATAGGGCATTATGTACATATAGGATTATAATCAGACTCGGGTCTATTTAGAGGTCAAAGTGTTAAAAACGTAGATCCAATTTGAAAGAAAATTATTATATTTGATGTTGATATGATTCAAATTTCACCAGAGGTCAAGCCAATGGTTATTTAGTAAATTGTTATGAAACTTAGTTCAAGCATTGTTCACGAAACGAAAAAAATATTTGTCCAAGGGCATTTGAACGTCATTTGAGGTCATTTTAAGGTCACGGCTGGACTTCGTGATCTTGAAAGACCTTTATCAAAAAGGAAATAAAAATAACTAGAGATAATTTGCGCTCACAGAGCGCAGACAATCGCAAGGCATGTAACCCTTTAATAACATTTTGACCTGACATTTGACCTTAATATTTCCCGAGGTTTGTTGTCGCCGAAATTGAGCCCCATACCCCTTACAGAAAATAAAATTACTGTATAAGATTTGACCCCAGATAACCTTTGACCTGACCCCTGCAAAGTGTTCCAACATATTCCTGGTCATTACGTTTGTTGTCACCGAGTTTGAGCCTCGTACCCCTTACAGATGTCCAAAAAATGCATTTTTAAAATTTGACCTTTGACCTGACCCCTGCAAAATGTTCCCCTGGTCATGAGATTTGTTGTCACTGAGTTTGAGCTCCACACACCCTACAGATGTCCAGAAAAGGAAATTATAAGATTTGACCCCAGATAACCTTTGACCTGACCCCTGCAAAGTGTTCCAAAATATTCCCCTGGTCATCAAGTTTGTTGTCACAGAGTTTGAGTCCCGTACCCATTACAGATGTACAGAAAATGCATTTCTTAAATTTGACCTCTGCATGACCTTTGACCTGACCCCTGTAAAATGTTCCCCTGGTCATGAGATTTGTTGTCACTGAGTTTGAACCCCATACCCCTTACGGATGTTGAGAAAATGCAATTGTAAGATTTTACACTCTTAATGACCTTTGACCCCAATTATTTGTACAACTGAATACATGAATACAAAAGCCACCTAAGTCCATGCGAAGTTATGTTGAGAGAAAAAAACCCTGTATCATTTTAATTCCTTCAGTTAGATTTACCTGGTCAATATGGTAAGTTTTACGTGCAAATGAGTGGATTAACCTGTATTAGGTATGACGATTAGCATTTCAGGGACTTCGTGGGGTTCATTTTAAATTTTGGACTTGAATCATATACAAAGACAACAATGTTAGAATGAGATTACCACTAGTAAGATAATACAAAATAAAGCACACAGGTATGTATAATGTTGATAAGCATTCTGCCATGTAATATAAACCACACACTTTCCTTTATGAAACCCATTTTTTGTTCAAAAGTCATTCTCTAGCAATGAATGTGTTACAAGTGGACTTTTATACATACTGGATTTCAATCAATGTGTTACAAGACTCAAATCATGGAATTAGGTGATTCTTTCATACATGCTATTTTTCACATGCCCAATAGACACAGAGAATGAACTTGAGTTGTTCTTTCATGCATATGCCAGGCCTATGTATAGCAACAAGTTCCCATGCTTAACTCAATTTGGCCAAAGTATGGACTTAGGTGGCTTTTGTATTCATATATTCAACTTTTAGACACTGGCTAAAGGCGATGCATGTATGCAAGTGAAGACATTGTGTTATGTAATTTGTGGACGAAGAAGCATTTGTAGTGAAAATCACATTTTGGCCATAATGACCTTTGGATAACCTTTGACACCGAGTTGGTCATGTAACATTTGTGCCCCCACCCAATGGTCCTTTTGACCAAATATGGTCACATTGGCTTGAAGCATATGGCTACGATGGCTCGTTAAAAGTTTGACAGAAGACTGACCAAAAACAGAACACTCGCAAATTGGAAATTTGCGATTGTAAGAAGGAAAAAAAGAGAAAGTATCTGGCACATTTTACATTATGCGCATACTGCATACAGGAGTCATAGTATGTGTGATGGGAGAGTTATCACTTCTTGGGGATTATATTAACAAATCCAAAACAGTATTTCAGCTGACAACTAATACACCATTGACTTCTTAGTGTCTGATTTTATTGAGTGTGAGGTAATCCACCCAGCTTTGACGTTTGAAACACCAGGGAGTTTAATTCATCACCTTAATGAATTTACACTGACAGCGTCTCTTGAGTACGGCTTTAGCAAATTTACCTTTTTTGAAAGCTCCAAATGGGCCAACCGTGAATCAACAATGCAGCTCTTGAAATTTCCTTGGAGAATATGAAGCCGGAAATTTGTTCAAATATCTAAATAAGATTTTATATAGGAAGAACATTTTTAGTGCCGTCATGGAAATTGTAACATACATGCAGACCCCGGGGATGCAGACATCTCGAGTCGTATGATGGTGTTTGAAATTGCATTAGCTTAGCTAAATATTCAAAAGGTTCTTAAATAAGACATGTATTTATGTCAGATCAGAAAGAACAACAATCATCATTGCGGGTGCCATGCCACCATAACTCCTACCGTCACAATAGCTCAGATGATTCGTGTAAACGATATGTTTAGGCTTATTAATTTGTCTCCTCTTTTAAGGATATTTCATAAGCTATTCAAAGGTTACATATCTGGACTCCTTAAGGCAGATTTGTCTTCTCCAAGTCCGCTTTATCCAGATGTTAAGAGTTGGCACATTCATGGGCATGCAACCCCGTACATCGGTTGTAAACAACAACAATGGTCATACAAATAAAAAAACAAGATCAAAAACAAATAACTAATACAGAAGGAAACAAAAGAGCTGAAAAATAAAGTTATGAAACGCACACAGAATGCCATTTAAAACAAAATTACAATCTCTCAATAAAAAGTGACTTTAAAACATTGCATGGGCCAGTTTGTCATTTCCAAAATGCGACGTTCGCCAGTTCAAATACTCAAAACTTTGCTGGCATTAGAATGTTAGAGATACAAAAAGGTATCACAGTTGCACACAGAAATATAATAGAGATTATCCACTTTACTCATGTAAGACCTCTGACGAAAGGTGCTGGTTCCCATAGTATTCCTCATTCCAACCAATGCAATGCACGACCTCGGAGTTACCTGCATGACTTTGGCGGGCTTTTTTGAAACAGTCATGGTTGCACATGCAGATACTTCTTTTGAAAATCCTAAACAAGGTATAGCAGTCGCTGAGAGGATGTGCAGCTTATAGAACTTGGAATTCTAAATTTGCCTGATTGTTTAGGTTTAGAATTCTATTTTTCTTGCAAGTATAGATTCTCAAACGTACATTTCGACTGATAAGTGCCCGAAATGGGTAAGTACGATAGCTGCCATGTGTAGCTGCCATGTGTAGATTAGTACAATACACTATGTTCTATGTGTAAATTGCCAAATGTTTACAGGGCATATATTGCACTTACCCACTGAGTTCTGGCACCGAGCAATCGATTTGTCCCGAATGTTCTTTGTGTGTCATTGAGATATCGTTATCGTAAACATTAGTAATCCACTATTCTCATCCATCAAAGGACAAATATATTCCAGGTCAAATCTGGGTCTTTGTTTATATGTTGGCTTGCTTTGTCAGTTGTTAATCGAGCAACAGTAAAAAGACCGTAGTTCCACATTAGGCTATAACCATGATAAATAGAACCGCATCTTTTGCGTTTAGAGAAATAGGTTGCACTTTCTTTTGTCCCAAAGTGTAAACTTAAAAATTATACATGCATGAGACCTATATACATTTCAATGATAAAGATAATTTTCAAAATAAATGTGTTAACGAATTCTGTTAACACATTTAGCAGACCCACTGTGTATGTTAGAATATTCAACAATTTACTGCTAAAATACCAATAGTTTAATGTGTGACGCTGTGCTTACAGCTTTGCTGGCATAGAATGTTAGAGAAAAGTTGTTGCATTTATAACAAAATATATACATTTGCCTTAATGTTCTCTTTTGCTCTCTTGCAAGTAAACATTTCAAGCATACAATAGTCTCTAATTTTCTTTGTGTGTCATGGAGTTTATATAGTTAACTATTATGATCAATAATGTGTAATGTATACTCCCCAAATGTACACCGAATGGAAAGAGTGGAAAAAGAGTGATAGTGGGTTTTATTAAATTATTGATATGGAGGTTGATGTTCAAACTACTCTATCACTTGAACACGATATCAAACGATGATGGAATGTGTCACACTTTTTTCAGTTATTAACGGCTAATATTTTTCAGTTATTAACGGCTAATAATGGGAGGGCGGGTTAGTGTAGTGGTCTTCTCACTCGCTTCTCACCACTGTGGCCGGGGTTCAATTCCCCGCGGCGCCACATGTGAGTTTGGTTGCCGATCCATGCTCGTCCTCGCAGGTTTTTCTCCGGGTGCTCCGGTTTTCCTCCTGCATCTAAAATCGGACCTCTTCACATATCCCTGTCCCATCATATCCGGATGGCGTCCCTTAAATTTAGTAGCCTCTGAGCACTATTGGGATTAGCCTGGCTTCGGCCGAATGTTATAAATAAAAAAAAAATAAAAAAAAATCATGCACAATACTTTTGTCATCCAGATAGAGGAAGCATCATGTAAGACTGTGATTAACAATATGAAAACAAGCCACTAGATAACGCGTTTGATACAAAGACATGTAGGTATTTTGAAAGTCTCTTTATAATTATATCATAATTCAATTGTGTGTGATGCTATGCGTTTTTTTTTATGGCATTTATAAGATTAAAACTGTTTGATAACGTGACTTATTTAAGCAAAGTATGATTTAAGCATTATTAAATAGCTTTTAACCCATAGTCTTGTTAACTTGTTAACTCTCCAATGTCAAACCTGATATAGGAAATCAAAAAATTCTTAAAGAAGGTTTGTAACACCACCTTATGATTTAATTTACCATTGTTTACAACTACGCCCATAACAAATATGATACCAAGATGGACCTGTTACCTAACAAAGTACTTATATGATTCTAACGCTGTTACACAATCAAGAATGTGGTATAATTTATACACATGGTTTGAAAGATAAAGATACAATATTTATGCGATCAAAGATACATGCAATCAACCATTCCATATATAATAGGGGTTAATATCAACTTACTTAACATACTTACCGCCGTCTTACATAAGAGACTACTCAAATGCATTCAACAAAAACATGATTGCAATCTATCGGTGACAGTTCCTCTCGCACATACAAATGCACTACGATCAAATAGGTTGATAATAACATTTGATTGAATGGACTACACTGCGTCATGATTATGGTGAAGGACACGGGTTCAAATTCTTTGTTTGGAGCCAATCAATAATTTCAGGCGCAACCTCTATTGCATACATTACTTTTTGTTTTTTAAATCTTTTTTCATCATAAAAATAAGTATTAACTCAATTTTGTCAACATTATCAAGACAAAAGTACCAGACTAAAGAATAGGGTGGAGTGAAAAAACAACAAAAAATAGACATGATTTTTGTGTAGTGATAAAAACTTGCTCAGCCATCAAATAAGTAACAGTAAAAAGCTGCGTCGGCAGTGTGATGATGAATACAAAAGTAAAAAGTAGGAAACTACCGTGAAGTATATAAAATTGGGCGAGCTTTCGGCCATAGGCCTTTTTCATAGCCATGATATAATACTTGTGAAAACAAAACATGCACAAGGAATGAACGTTGATAAACGCGCGTGCGAGTAAGGGACGAAAACGCGAGCGGAAAAGCACTAAAAACGCGAACGGGGAAGCATAAAAACGCGAGCGGGAAGGCACAAAAAACGCGAACGGAGAAGCAAAGAAAACGCGAAGGGCCTAACGACGGAAAGCGGGAAAATCAACGTTCATTCCTGCAGGCGTAAGTGTTCCTAAATTGAAAATTAGCTGCTGTTCATCTTTGCGGCGACTTGAAAATTAGCTGCTGTTCATCTTTGCGGCGACTTGCCGTGTTACCGTGGCATTTTTTGAGTCCAGTAATTGGCTGTGACCATTCGTTGAAAAATGTTTAGCAACTGGTTTGGTGATGTCCCTCTGTTGGTATCTCTGAGATGTTCCCGAAAACGTTCTGCTATCATTCGTCCAGTTTCACCGATGTACACTGAAGCGCATTTTCGACACGTAATGGCATATATGCAGTCCTTAGTGGTGCAAGTGAAGTCATCCTTGATGTTAAAGTTATCTTTGGGACCGTTGATTGTAGCAGTGTTATAGACAAACCGACACGTTTTACATCGCGGTCTCTTACATGCGGTCATGGAGGCATTATCTTGCTTGGGTGAGACTAGGGAGTGGACGAGAGACCACAAATAAGTAACCTGGCAAAAAATTTGACAATTTGAAGTTTGTCCTCAGGTTGCACAATTCACCTGAAAAATGGAGATTATCTGATCGAAATTACCCAAATTTATGCATCGCGGTACGAACGTGCACGTTGAGATGTTCATATTTTTATAAGTTCACCACCTACAACTACGAAATTTGGTATATATGGCTACCTGACTCTGCTGATTCCAAATATGTAGTCCCAGACAGTGTAGATTGTACAAATTGTAAATGAAAAGTGTCCGAAAATGGATGAAAACACTGCCTGGACCATTATTGGGGTGGTTCATGGCACGAAAGCGCATGTTGAAATGCTATTATATTCATAAGTACACACCCTATACATTTTGTACCTATGAAATTGAGTATATGTGGCTACCTCACATTGATAATTCCACAAATGTAATCACAAACCAATTGTAAATGAGTAGTGTCCGAAAATGGATGAAAACACAGAAACACTGCCTGGACCATATATTGGGATGAGGATGTGGGTTAATACTGCAAATAGTAGAATATACTTTTTGACATTAGAAAATAGTAAACCATAATAATTATTTTATGTTTACAACATCAACTAGTCTGCAGTATAGTAACATGTATAAATAACCATGCCATGTTCATATCTACTGACGATGTTGGGATGTCAAATTTCTGACCGAAATTACAAATATTACTTTTGTTGCATCATCCTGATGAATTAACAGTGTAAGCTAGCCATAGTCATAGTTATATGGGGGTGTACTTATGAATATAATAACATCTCAACATGCTCTTTCGTGTTCGTGCCACGAACCATGCACCCCAATAATGGTCCAGACAGGGTTTTCATCCATTTTTGAACAATTATCATTCAAAATCGGTACAAGGCACATTCTCCGATAAAGTGTCCAAAAAGCCAAATCTGTGTCGCCCATAGTGTCAAGTCGTATTCAGACTTGTTTCGTCAGAAAGAAATGACTTTTATTAATATAACTAATACTTAGGAGTTGCTTTCTAAAATGTGTGGGGCTGGAGGTTGTAACATGCCTAGAAAGTATAAAACAATAAAGCTGATTATGCATGTCCATTGTTTTCCTCCATGTCGCCAGCCAAGGTACGTTCCGTATAATGTGTCCCTGTTCGTTAAACATGCGCGCATAATAATGGAATATAGGTACTTTTCATTAGTGGTATCATGCCCTAATTATAAAGTATAAAACATCACAACGCAAGTTATTACATTTTTCCAACAGGTCTTTGAGACTATGTCGCCAAAATTGTTCACAGATACGTTACCATATTTCTAATGAATAACAATCTGTCAAAATAACTGGCTATATGAATGTTCCCATATGTTATGGATCAAGCAGGCTCTATAGTTATATTATATATGTGGTACATAACACAATGGTTTCAAAGTAAAAAAATCAGGTCTATTAATGGCAAAAAATCCTGACGTTACGTTCATGCGTTCACAGATACGTTACCTAAATTCTACTCCCCTCGGAAAAAACGCTGTGATAAATGAATCCAAATACCATACCAGACTTTAGTACATTGGGTGATGACTGATCAAGTATGGGTATTAAGTCGGGAAGTTTTTACACTTGCACGATTAAGACAAAAGTGGGAAAGGGCTTCACATATACGTTACCACTGATACGTTACCCCCAATGCGTACAAGTAATATTGCTCAAAAATGAAGTATTGTTGAAAAATCACCCATGCATTGTTTTGTGTTCTGAAACTATTAAAGTTTACGATTCTGAATGATTTTCACGAATTCTTCGTGGTTGGCATTTTGCAATTCCTGAGCCCAAACTTGGACGCTTTATCTGAGAATGGGCCACAAGCTACACTGTCTTTGATTACAGCTTTGAAATCAGCAGTGTCAGGTAGTCATAGATTCCAAATTTCATAGTTCTAGGGGATGTACTTATTAAAATATAATAAATATTAACATCTCAACACGTGCTTTCGTGCCATGAACCACCCCAATAATGGTCCAGATAGGGTTTTCATCCATTTTCGGACACTTATCATTTAAAATTTGTACAAGCTACACTGTCTGTGATTACAGCTGTGGAATTTGCAGTGTCAGGTAGCCTTATATACCAAATTTCATAGTTCTAGGGGGTGTACATATTAACATCTCAACATGCACCTTCGTGCCGCGATGCATAAATTTGGGTAATTTCGGTCAGATAAACCCCATTTTTCAGGTGAATTGTGCCACCTGAGGACATACTTCAAACTGTCCAATTTTTTGCCAGGTTACTTATTTGACATCTAAGCAAGTTTTTATCACTACACAAAAATCATATCTAATTTGTTTGGGTTTTTTCACTCCATCCTATTGAAAAACCGTCATCCTCATAACCTAATTGCTTAATTCCTTTTTTTTTATAGTTTTTTCTTAATTCAATCTTTATAACAATTGTCACTAGGGTTTTCTTAACTCAATCTTTATAACAATTGTCACCATGTAACAACCAGACTTTGTCATTATTACAATAGCGAACGCTGCATAAATCTGTGAGTGTGATTTAGCTAATTTATTTCAATGACCTCAGTGACGTTGTCTTAATCATTAGTTTGAATACGTTAATCTTATGCACATAGGCCTATTTTGATTTCAAGGCATTCTTCCCTTTTTTTTGCCTTTTTGTCAAAACTGCAAAAAATGTATTGTATTGATAGAACATAAAAGGGACGATACCGTATTATGGTATGAGTTTGAGCAAAATATATTAAACTATACTTTCTTCATACATATATTAGCCTCTATCGGAAAATTACATTAATTTAGTACTGATGTTTGCTATTCAAAGGCACACTATTTTTGGTTTCACAGGCTGTTAATTATGTTTGCCTTTCTGTCGGATATATGATATGGTATCTAATTGGGCAGGGAATCTAATATTACGTTAACGAAATTACTCCCCGGTAAACACCAAAATGTTTTTTGAAACGTTATAAACGTGCTATAAACGCGTGTTGGTTTTGATCAAAATGTCTCAATAACATTTAAATGGTCGGGTGTATATAATGGCCAAATATTTTTGTAAACACTTTGTACGAAAAAATACAACAACAACATTTTGAAAATACTGTTAAAATATGTTGCAAAAATATTTTTCTAACACTTGATAACATTATGCTAGAATATTTTGCATTAAGTTTTCAAAAATGGTTTACCTTTATATAATCCGATATTTAAACATTTGCTGTAAAAAAGTTTTGCGTTTGCTGTGTCCTCTTTCACTTTGCTGCGGGACAATATTGTTTAGATGGTGTCAGAATACGTTTCCCTCGGTTCACCTGTGTTTGAGTGTGAGTGGTTTGGGAGAGTGATAAAACAAGAGGCCATGTTTCCTACGATTTCGTTTTATTTTATCAAGCTGGTTAAGAAACTCCCCCACTGAAATTTCAAAGTACAATGTTTAGTGATTTCATGAATGGTGTACTCGGTTGCTTTAAACAACAAAACTTGGGCAGCACATGATTATTAACTCTTCGCCTTTGTATTTTAAATAGTAATTCGTACGAGTTGTCTTTTTACAAGTGTGCTTAGCGCAATCTCTAATCAATGCCATTTGACATTTAAACAAAAACTAGTTAGCAACAACCTAAATTGAATACAAGCTTAGAGTTTATATTAAATCAAGATGCAAATCAACCCTTTGTTCTATACCGTCGAATGCAAATGCAATTATTAATTGGATATCAGCTTCTATGAGAATATAAACACTCTACTATTCCCAGCTGGTATTTTCGTTGAATGATTATTATGTCAAGGAAACAAATTAAATTACACATATTCCATCTTCTCCTTAAATTATCCGATCTCCATCTTTACACGATGCACTACTTGATTTACTTTGTAAAGAAATTAGTCAAATGCAAAACAACTTTTTAAGATGCGATTAAGCTAGTAATCATATTAAATACAACAGGGTAAAAATGTTTTCTAGTCAGAAACGAGTCACTAATTATTTCTACATCAGTGCTCGAGAAGACCTCAGCATCATTAGATGCAGATATATTTTTGCTGACTTAGAACTTCTGCAAGTGGTAAATTCCAAGAGGAGTTCACCTCCTCCACTATAGTCTTTCTTGAGGCTAATGTTCAACTTCCTGAAGTGGCATATATGTTGCGTTGTATTTTTTTTTTTTTTTTTTTGTGGCTAAGGTAAAAACGTTTTAGCAACATTTAATGTCGGGTTATATAAAGGTCATGAAAACACCTTGCAACAATATTATTTTTTTAAATGTTTTCAAAATGTTGTTGTAAACTATTTTTTGCAAACATTATTTGCCACATATTTTGTCAACACTTAAATAACATGTTAAAATATTTGCAGTAGGTTATCAAAAAAATGTTTTATAGCCTTATATAACCCGACATTTAAAGGTTTTCTAACAACCTGTTATAACATTTTGCGAATGATATCAAAAACGTTTTGTGTTTGTTGGGTAGGGACAGGGAAGACGCTCTGGAAACTTTGAAGAGAGTTACGATGATTTGGCATCCGTCGTTGGGTATTCTCATTCCAATTTCATTATCATTGAGGTATAGGACTTTTTATTTTTTCGGAGAAGAGCGGGTAGGACAACTATTTGATTATATTTCTACATGTTCATACTACATACTCTGAAAATTCGCACGGGTCAGTTTTTTTTAAATCACAGTTTTGTTCCTAAAATAGGGGTTATAGCGCCCTCAACGGGCACTCTCTCCATAGAGCTACATGTAAAGACCAGTTATAGGCAAATGACCCTAAAATAAAATGGACTCTTTAATTTTTCCTCAAATTTTGCATAAAGTGTAGATTTAACATCCAAAATGTAATGCAAGTGGTGTCGTTGCTGCTCTTTTAAAAGACATTGATATAAATTGATTTCACCCGATGATACTTTTTAGTATCCAAAGTTATAGCTAATCTGATGCACCTACTACAACCCATTCGGTGATCTTGCCACTAACCATAACTGACTGAGTTGTTGGTTTGTATGTCCAAGCTTTCGACGAGGTTAATCAGAATCTTTTCTACTCCAGGGGATCTTAAACATATCCACGGTTCTTCACTTCAATAAATTTACCAATCTTTAATTCATTGCAAATGATTGAATTTTACTCAATTCCATTTAGTGCGATTTAAAAGAAGAAGAAAATAAACACTAACACACCCACGTCCTCCACTATACACTTCAAATTGCCAAGTCATCGTAGGTTTTTATCAACTACTACCATTTGATGTGAATTGCTCTTACTATAAAACAGATCGGCTTATGTTTGGTAAATAGATTAATTAAAGAGGTATTAACGTAAGAAGATAAAGTTCTCAAACTTCTTAACCCAGCTTTTAAATGTCACGTGGGAATAGCGTTTTATCAAAATGAAGTTGCAGTCAGTATGATGACGCCATGAATGATAACGTCCGGTGCAGATTACTGTCTTCATAATGATAATAAAATCTGAGACCATTTATAGAATCAGATAAATATTATGACTAATTTGGTTTTGCACATGCTGCAAAAATAGCATATATGTGGGTAGAATGTCGGCAATGAATGTTATCATTACTGCTTGAAAAAATATGGATACTTCCTAGTACATGTCACACAGCGACAACACCAGGGAAATAATTACATTGTACAAGTGGAAATTAAATCAATACACGTGTATATGGTCCTGTGTTAAATTAAAAAGATAACGGACCCTGGACGGAACCTGCCTCCAGTTCCAAAATCAAAACCACAAAGGGGTAAATTTATAAATTAAAATATCCGAAATATGTCTCATCATGTGAAACATTTCAAAATTACGAATCATTTATGATACATAGAATATATATATAAAACACTACTTCCTTAAACATGTTTAAGGGAAGTATACGTGTTTATCAAAATATACCACTTTTATCTGGTCATGTTGAAGAAATCTAATACCACTTCTATCTTTCGAAACTTAGCAGTATTACTTCAAACATGCATACCATTTTGTTATGAACCATCCAATGATACTACCTTATTTTCAGGCTCTCAAAAGTATCTATTTACCAAAACTTTCAGATCTTTCAAAATTCATCCAAAGTTCCAAAAATTCTTCTACTTAACCAGTTATAATTATCAACTGTTTTTGTATGAGTAAAAATGTCTGCGTAAGCAGACTAAAATTTTAAAATTTTAAAATTAACACGAAAAAACAGCAAGGCCGCAGGGGCGAAGCCCCGAGGCCGGTGACTCCCATACGACGACTAAACACTCCAAGTGAGTTTATTTTATATATGCCCCGCAGGGCTAGAAAGAACGGTGAAACGCTCAAGCCCTAATGCAATTCCTTGCCTCTAGAGCTTATAAAAGTAAAACACACAAATTCCAAAGTTCTTTTGGAATAATAACTTAAAATAGAAGTAACGCAAAACAAAACAAGGGGCATTTTATTGACACAAAATCATCTCTCTTTATAAGTAAATGGTGGCTCTGAAAAGAGCCGTTTGGTTTTTGTAGAGCTAGTTCTTCCAACTCCGTCCTCTGCCTCTACCTCGCCTAGCGTTCCAGCCCTCACCATTATGAGCTGGGAACTGGTTCTGGGATCCCCAAGATGACTGAGGATGGCGAGGTGGGCCTCTGCCCCGTGAAGAATGGGGTGGGCGCTGGTTCTCTACAACTGGTCACAACCTGGGGTCACAACCTGGGGTACCTTTGAGTTACATAGTAAAAAAATTAAATGGTTCAAACATTTTACCTACACATCTCATTTGAAGTGGTTCATCCTCCTGAGCATTTTGATACCTTTTTTTTATGGAAATCGCTTAAAAAATGAGAGAGTGCGGGCAAAAACAATCACAAAGTAGGGAGGATGTAACCCCACCTCTTTTATTCCACATTTAAAATCATTCTGAGCAAGTATTGGTCTTTTAAATGAACTTCTGGATTTATTTACTTGGTTTAGATTTCTGGGAGTCCATTTAGACATTTTTTTACTAGATTCAAAATTTTAATGGGGGTTTTAAATCAAATTTACGATATGAATCCCTCCCCCTAATCCTCCTCCCCCTAATCCTCAGCCACCCTTGGCACATTTCATGCCAAACGTCATAAGAAAATAATTAACAAATATTTTAAAACAGGATAAAAACATGAGTAAACTAGAATAAATTAGCCTCAATTTAAGACCTAATTGCATTTAGCCGTGAAGGAATACTCAAGAGACAGTGTTTTGAAATCCAAGCTGCACATCAAAATGTTTACAAACCACCTTTTCGGGTACCCCAGTATATGACACAGGATCATATGCTATTACACCACTATATCACCATTTACAAAATAGAGTTGACATTTCTTTTCGCTCCTAATTGTTAGTAACTACCAAACATAATAAAAATCCTATATAGTGTAGTGGACAATCAAATAAGCAGTGTCTCACTGTTCCTATAGAAATCCTGAACGATTAGACAACATGGTGGCAATGCGATAATTTTAAGTAACCACTCGCGCTCTTGTCTTTTCTACGTGGGCTAGGGGAATTTTCCGAGTTGTCATAGCGCAGAGTTGTGTTGATACTCAGATGATAGATCTTTGATTACCGGGGTAGAAAATGATGAATATCGCCCATTATTTTGTGGTTTCTAAAAGAACAAATTGTAAGGCTTGCACTTGACTATAAGTGTTGAAAGAATATGATAATTTTAAGTGCGCGTATTGAAAACCAAGCCTGGGAATTGAAATCTAAAACTGACAAAAAATTCGGATTTTATATGCGCAGATGAGCAGCTGTCGCGCATCAGTGCCAGGCTATTGTCAATTGGCTGAGTCGGAGGTCCCATAGTCTCAAAACTATTAAACAGGTCGGAACAAAATGACCATGCGTGGTTGCTGAAGAACTAGTGGATTCGACCTACCATCATGAGGATATGATTTCTGCCATGAAAATATCGGGGCGATGACACTATGAGTCAAGAGTAACATGACTAGCATACTCCATTCATGTGTGCAATACACACGGCATGCAAACTCCCTAGTGGAAGCAATACAAGCAAATGATGAATGAGTCTAGTTTCAGACGTATTTTCTTTAAAATCATTACTACTGAGGTTTTATATGCCATGGAGCTTTGACAACATTCAAGGACAAAAATCAGATGGAATGCTATCGTAGTATAACACCTTTCTGGTAAAGGCATCTCTGTTTACGTTGATTTCAAGGCGGATGAACTCTTATACTTTCTTGAGGTTATTTGATATTATTCAAGTGTATTCAACTCTTATTTTTCATATATATGAAAGACGCGACCCATGCATATTTATAAAATTATTTATAAAAAAAAAGAGCAGCTGGGCGCTAGGAAACGTCGTTAACACTTACAAAAAACTTACATGGAATACATTTTCCTATGTTTTCCTATACCACGTATTTTATTATTCTATGCATCACGTATGGTTCACTTTTTCGTAAACATAATGTATCGCATAGTGACGTATACGTATTGGCGTATAGTATTTTATGCGCCAGTATGTGATACACTATGCTTACGACATTTGTCCGTTGCACATGTTGAAATAAAAACTAGTACAAGAGGGTTCAGAACACTTACGAGCAGTTTTCATACATTGAAAATTAGTGCAAAAACACAACAACACAATTCTTTTACACACATCGGCAACTTGTTCTACTCCGAGTTGCACTTTACAGTTTTCCTTCCGGTACGTCATTATGTGATGAGCCGGTTGATTCAATCATTTGCTATCATGTTGTTTACCTAGTGTATTACATAATTTGATTAAAATCGCCTGATCTCGTCGTTAATTAGGTTGTAGCATATGGTTCTAATTAACATGATTAATCAGCAACCAGAAAAATACGATCTACTAATTACAATAAGTATCGTTAATGTAAACATGTTTTAATGGAATAAAATATGTCCAAGGACTCTCATCTCATAAGGAATATAATGGTGATTAAATTTAGACATATGTCCCAACATTTCCACAATGTATAACTGAGACGAATATAGCGGCTCAAAATATTAGCAAAAAAATACCTGTTCTACGGGCCCGACCGACCCAGAATGTGCGTTTTGAAGATTTTTGTTTTTGATTATGCAAAAAAAATCATGTAAAATCAGCCGTTTTTGAGCCAAAATTTATTGGCTGAACGTTTCAAAGAAAATACATGTTAGCAAAAAATCATCATATTTTTTCAGACTTTTCAAATTCTGGCGAAATTTTAGGGAAATTTTAGCATCTAGAAAATTTGGTCCATGCATTAGATCTGATGAACCATCTTTCATGAACGTGATAATTCTTGGGTCACATGTCCCAGTGTTTCTAGATGCAAATTGCCTAATTTTACCGATTTGGGTATTTTTTGGCATGAAACCAAAATCATGTATTTCTAGTTGAAAATCTATAGTTCCAAACTGACTCTGCTGATTATACTTACACTTCATCACCGTATAAGGTTCCTCTGGGGTATGTACATTGTGCATTACATCGTCTATATCTTAATTACAATTGAAGACCTGAGTGCAAGAAGACCGTAAGTCCATTGGCACCTCAACATGTATACACTGAAGTTGCGTATAGTTTCGTATAGTTTGGTAATGTTTTATACATGTTCAGGGGCCAAAACAAATCTTTCACTACCTTTCATGATGTTTTCAGCCTTGAACATGTATTGCACATTATAAAACCCTAAGACACTATACGTAACTTTAGTGTATACATGTTGAGGGGCCAAGTGGACTTACGGTCTTCTTGCGCTCAGGTCTTCAATTCAGTTTATAGTCTGATGAAACTTTTCATGAAAACATTTTTAATGAAATTTCACTACAATTTTGTTCTCGAGCCAAGCAATTTAATTAAACACTATACATATCAATATTATAGATAATGTCTTTTAAAAAGTCACTTGTTGATTTTTATTCCTAAGTGTAGTGTGCCGTTAAAATCCGCATGTTTGTATCATTAGCTGTTTGAGTAAGGAATCCCTCCTATTGCTTAAATTACATCACATTTTCTGTAACTTTATATTACAAAACAACGTGTGCGTGACTAATGCTGTAATTTATGACCAGTTGTTTCGTATTTTAATTCAATTAAACACCAAAGAAATTCACAAATTCAATCGTAATTTCTCATAAGTTTAACGACAAGTGTCTCGTCGAATCCAGTCATTATTTGCCATCACAATCGAGTAATATCGCAAATCTCAACTTCACATTAAAACTCAACTTCAAGGTAAAAATATCTTTCTTTAAGTGGTTTGGTAATAAAGACAATAGTATCACATGCAGGGAATAATGTTGTTCTACAGCTTACTATTGGTAATGGTAAAAATAACTTTTGTGATAAGTGGTAATAAAGCCCACGTTTATTATTCTCTACATGTGTTTTGTTATATTCTTTGTTATGTTATTTTGTTATAAGTGCTTCTTTTCTGTAGTTTTGAATAAAGGATATTTTTACTTTTGTAGAGTTAAGAAGGGAAAGCACCGTTTATTTCCCTTGAACGGTGTGAACTGTATATTGATTATAAATACTCCCACAAAATAGTGTACTATTCAAAATTTACTATTACAAAATCAAATCGTTTACTTTTAATCTTTTTGCTCATAACTCGAGAAGTTTACACCGGGCTAAAATACGTTTCAGGAACTTCTGGACTATGTTTGCTTGATTTGAAGTGTTTGTGTTTTGGTCAGAATAGTATTTAGAGATTTGGCCCTTGCAGAATGGGCAATTTTGGTTTAGTCCTCTTCTTCCCTTCGGATCGTTTAAGGAGTTTTAGAAGCCTATAAAATGTTCTGGGCCTTAACACTTTGTAGTGAAATCAATTTTACTTCAATTAGTTTGACGTGCAGATAATAACAATACCAAAATTTGCCAAAGCAATATTTCAGTTTCTGCTGAAGAGAACACCCTCCATTTTTGAAATATACTTTACCGAACCATTTCGTTTTATCTCATTTGTTATGCTTAAAATTAAAAAAATACCTGATATTTGTGGGGGAAATGAAAATCAATATTATGGAAATATTAAAAAAAATCATTTAATTGGATAGAACATGGAAATCCTTAGCGAGTTAGCAAGTCAATATTTATTATGCATAGAGTAATAAAAGAGTCACAACATCAGGGAAAAGAGCAGGCACATAAATATTGTTTTTGTGCACGCAATATTGTAGACATGAGACGGGCGGTCAAAAAGTTCGCAGATCCTACTTCGCCGCACGGCAAAATTTGGTCTCATTTAAAAGCTTGTTCCTTCATAAAATTATTGCAAAAATTCGATTTTTGCATCACTGCATATGGGCAGGACACCCAGCAGAGGAAAACTACCCCCTTGAATTCACAGCTGCTACGAGAAGTGAACACAGGATAATCATGGAATTTTCTGCCTACGGAGGTGAAAATCAAAAGAGATTTAACAATTTAAATGGTGACAAATCCTTGATATTCAACAGCAATGAAATGGTTCTTCGAATTCAAGGATGGAATGGGCGTCCTTGAAGATCTTTTAAGGTCTAAAAGACTTGCCGACGTCACCACTAATGATATACGTGCTGGTACAGTGGCATTGATAATGAAAAAGAACGAAGTAAGAAAGATAAAAAACTCTGAACATAAATCCATTAACATTTTGGGTATTCCAGGGTGTCTTCTAGATTGGGATCCCAGAATCTTAATGCACAAAATTTTATACCACTTGACATAATCAGGTCTACACTTTTTATACACTTAGAATGAGGGGAGGGAAAACGTTCATCTATTTTTGCCAAAAGGTGATAAGACACACACTAATCATTAGAATTATGAATCCATTCAATGGAGACACCTCCCACGGCTAAGAAGATCATCACTCGACCACCATTATGCAAGGTCTTCGTTGCTTTTTTTTCAGGGAGAATCTTAATGACAGATCATTTGCCAAAGGAATGCTCAATCCTCGCGTTTCAGCGGTCGCTGCGTCGAGGCCAAATTACGCAGTGCATCAGGGGAAAATGAGTCGACATCCAAAGCCCGCGTAATACGAATACAATACAGGAACATGCATCATTGTAGGTTTAAATGTCATTACAATGATGTTACATGCGAATGTACACTAAAACAAAAATTTACAACTATAGTAGATCCATTTTCTATCTATTGATCACAGGGAATCCTTCGTGGAGCTGTTTTCAACATATTTATTATCAAACTGGCGTGAAAATTCAATAGCAGCTACAACGGCGATGTAGACCCTGGAGTCGAAAATTCGACTGCCAAAAGCAACCGCTGGCGGCGCATCGTATTGTGAAACGCGAGAATTATAGGCATATATGATACAAAATTGTGGCAAGTCATTAAGTGAAGAAGGTTCCTGGTAGGAATGGGACTGTTCTCAGATTGTGTCATGTACCCTATTCTTACTTTGCCAAGCTGCCATTCACGGCAGAGGAGTCAGATAACTAAAACAACCACATTGTGGTCCAGGCATGGCCTCCAGTTAGTAACAACTGTTTTAGAATTTTAAATCCTACCTTACCCACCTAATTCTTGCTGGTGATCAACACTGGTGAATCCTCATTGAAGAGTTGCTGATGGAGCAATCGGAAGACTTCCATTTTGTTGACATACTAGGTTTCAAGAAAAATTGAGATGTGAATAATTATTAAGGTATGCAGTGTGATACAGTGGCTAGTTCTCTTTCAAGTACCTTGTTATGCGAACTTATTGAAAACCCCTTATGTACATGTATTATCGTACAGTGTTTTTCATAGGGTATGTGGTCTCATTATGTTTTATGTTTTTGGCTGATTGTATTACTTTGTTTGTTTTGTACGACCAGTTTCATGTTATTGATAGTTAAGTAGTTAATTGGTATTGTTACGAGTCGTACAGACTCAAGGCCAAAATCACATTTTACCCAAATTCACACGAATGCACAACACAAATACACTGTTTGATTAAGCTAACAAAATCTAAGTCTTTCATTGAAAGTAAAATATGATTGGTACAATACATGACCACAAATGCACAAACTATGGTTCTTTCTATTATGAAATCCTTCCAGTATCTTTTCCAGAATAGATGAACATACTTTCATCATCTGTAGTGAACCTCCCTTGTCCAAGCCACCACAACTCTGTTACTCCTAGGATCTTTTGATTTTGTACTCTCAAGTTTACATTCGAGGCCATATTTGATCAACATTCAGAAATAGGAGAAAAAGAGGGCGCAATGAGGGTTCTGGTTGGTTTTTTTCTGGGACACCTTGCATGTTAAAATATTATGAATACAATTGATTGAACCACCTGCGTATTTTTCGTTATATGCACTGTACAATTGGGCTTGGGCTGTGATCAATGATACCACTCAGAAAACTCGATATAAATTTCTGCGTATGCGTACAGTGAATAGAAGAGAATTTACTATACTATAATGTAATATTATATGGGAGAGGTGAGCGGTATCACTTCTTGGAATTAACAGATTCTAAACAGATTTTTGGCGACGACTGATAAGTCATTGACTTATGGGAGACACGGAGGCTCGGCAAGCTATTGGGTGTGATTGAATCCACAGTAATTCACTTAAGGGCTGGGGTATGAGCGACCTTGAAGTACAGGTATCAACGAGTTACGAGGGAAGCAACGAGTTACCCCAAATCACAGCGACAGGTAGTGACTGGGCCGCCGAGTGGTAATATATATTTATTTTGGAAGGTTCGTGTTTGTTTTAAATTTTGGGGCGTTTTTCCAAAATTTCATATTTTTTAGCGATATTTCAAAAAGCGACATGCCAAAGACAAATCTTTTTGCACATACTTTGTTATTGCTAATACAACTCTTTTCTGCATACCTACGTTACAATTCGTTGTGGTGATTTAGTAATATTATAAATTTTGTGACTGCATTTTTGCGTTTTCAATGCGATTTTAGGCTTACCGTGATTTAACGTTGATATCTGGTCTTGCTCCTTTTTATAATTATACTTTGACCGTCGGCTTTTGTAAATAACAGAATGTAGATTGGCTCTGAATACTTATTAAGAGCCAATCTACATTCTGTTATCGTAGTCCTCTTGGTGGGGTTTTTCATGATATAATTAGTTTGTATTTGCATGTAACAACCCAAAATCGACCTCTGAATTCGGGGTTGAATGCTGTTTCCGGAATACCTGTGGACTCAAACAAGTGCACGAGTGGCGACTATGGTTTTATACTTCCTGCATTCATGATTGCGTCAACGCTTAATAATATACTTCTTTGTATAGGTTGAGTGTAGCTGGTAAACAAAAAATGGTTACATGTCAATGACCATTAACTTCAGGGATAGATCCTTTGCACGCCTTTCTATCTTTACCCACAGACATGTGCCCGTGTCATGTGCCAATATTGCGCAACGTTAAAGGTTAATATATATTTTTTGACATGAAGAAGACTGTGTGCTTCTATGGCCGAGTGGTCTAAGGCATTGTGGTTTCTTAGTTGCTGTTCTCAGTGTCGCTTGTTCGAATCCGAGCGTCTGTTTCTTTTTCTTATGCGCTGATTTATTTTTCCAGCGTAGGTCCTAGAAAAACCAATTTATGATTTATTTTTGTATTATTTATTTATTTATTTATTTATTTATTTATTTATTTATTTATTTATTTATTTATTTATTTATTTATTTATTTATTTATTTATTTATATTATATATTTATTTCATGATGTTTTGGGGCTCGAGAGAACGGACACATAATTAATTAATTAATTAATTAATTTTTTTTTTTTCGATTGATTATTTGATGATTGAGTGAGCAGATTTATCGATTGCTACTTTAGTTGTGGGACTTCTATTAGAGTTTGAATGACATCGTACATTAGTATTGATTTTTCCGTTAAACATTATCAAGAATTAATATCACAGGTTTTATTGCAGATAGGAAGTTGGTTTAGTGATACTATCTGTTGATTCAGAAACGGAAGGTGCCTGGTTCGATTCCCACCTATGTCTATTTTTTACTGCAGTAAGTTTATTTGGCGCGCGATCTCAGTTATTCATTTTCTGATGGCTGTGCCTCTTACAGGCACCCTCCCTCTGGAATCCAAACCACGGTTCGCTCATAACACCTCCCTTAATGAACGCATTTCATCAATTTAAAATATATACACTGGGCAACCTATCTTTAAGACTGCTTAAGCAAATAAAATAAATATGAAGTTAGTAATTTGTTCATGAAGCCTTGTGCATTATCTGTCCCAATACTTTCTGGCAATAAGTACATACCTGGAAACTGTAACACACAGGCAGAACATCTCGATTTGTCGTAAGCTATAAATCATACTTTGTTTTATTCACATATTGCTATGTGTTTTACAGAGAGTAACTGACTGATATGGTCCACGGCACGCCATTTAGACATTTTAGCATCATTTATTGATGTAGCTCTATTCAGATGTGGCGCAGAACCCTGCCTCGGTCTGCATAGATTAACCATCGCAACAAGACAATTTTCCAGATTTCTGCGCACCCTTGCAAAATTGGGAGCGTCTGACTACAAACACGAATGTGCAAAGTTAATATTCGGCTCAGCATTCTACATACATGCGATTTTCACCAAATTTTCTCCTAAATATAAAAGGAAATGACTATTTTAAGCTAACTAATATGTATAATGTCTATATATCTTGAAATAGAATTAAAATCTCCAAGAGCGAAATAAAAAATCATAGTTTTTGCTGTAGAAAATGGTTATTTTGATGGTCGGTCCTACCCCCGGTAAAGTGCTAGGGTAAAATGATATCACTAAAATGTGACCGTCCACGGCAAATGAGCCGTAAATTCCTCCCCGTTCAATTTTGTTTTATTTCGTGTTTAAAAAATAAACATCATAAACTTAAAAATGGTATATCATTTGACTTCAAACGATATCCAGAAGCGGGGTTATGGTTTGTTAAACTTTGCTCCTTCAACAAAATTATAGCTTTTACGTTTTTTACATGTGTCTCTTTTTCCACATTGCTGGCAATAAATATCAAACAGTCATAATTGGCGGTCATTTCAAATCATCCCAAGTCAACGAGGTTTAAGAAAGTTCTCTCATTGTTAATTGTTGATTATGCATACCTGTACAAAATACAATGCCTGGTAACCCACCACTTGAACAGGATTTAGCAAAAGCAAACAAAGACCAGAGCTATTAAAAGTTCTATAGCCATCTAAGGTAGAAGCTTATTATCCACTTGAACAATAGGATTATTGATTAGTTTTTGACTATCAAAATGAGACGGATGTCGGCCAGCTTAAGTTACCGATGAATATGACCTTCGTACACATTTTACACCGTAACTCAGAATACAATTTAGGGAATTTACGGCTCATTTGTGCTGCCGGGTCACAAATGAGTGTAAAGGATGAATATACGATTAGCTTAAGTTGTTTGTGCATAAAGATGAAGATAAAATATCTATGACGGATGAAAAACTCTCGTAATTCCAGGGTTAATATAATGTTATCAATTATTTCTAGAATCTGCCCCAAAATAACGCGTTGCATAATACATTTAGTAGCGAATAATCATAATGATTACAAACGATGATTTCTGAAAGTGTAGATTTCCTTTTACACAAATGTATTGATAGATCATGACTGACTGTCGAAGTCGAAGACAGTGTGCCTATAATCAAGTAGCTACTTCAAAGTAAATATTGTTTGTAAGATGGAAAGAATTGGGAATTTAGCATTATCAAAGCAAAGTAAGAAAAGTAATGTAAATGGCATACACTATTCTAAGAGTGTAATAGCGATCGTATAATTCATTTGATATGCAAAGAGGTCACCCGAAATATACCACCACGTACATTGTGTGGATTTATGTAACCGTATAGCTGTCCATCAACCGATGCATGAGCTGAAGCCCACCGTTGATCGACAGCAAAATTTATCGCCAGTATTTATGGCGTTGATGTTCACCCAATCAGAAAAGACGTACTATGAGGTTGTCACCAGACGGTTTGTTTAGTGACGAAGGAGCACATATCGGTTGGGATAGAGACTAGAATTGGTCTGGTTATTGGTTCATTTGAAGGTAAACACAAATCTCATAATAAAAGATGAAAGCAGTGATTGCTTTTGGAACTGATTTAATACAGCTGGAGTTTTGTTTCTCATAATGAGAACACGAAGAGGGTTCTAACTATCACGTCTCTTGATATGTCAAAATATGATATAATGATATTGGTGTGGGAGCAGTACATACTGTTTTTATTATTGCAAATATTTATGAATCTTTTTGAATCTGTATTCAATTTAGATTTGAGCCAGATATACCGACTTGATTTGGGGAACAAGACAAAGACAAGGAAAGATATAACTAATGCGGTAAGTAAGTCATGGAAGGAAGAGTACTACAACACTGCAGTACTAGTAAAAATCCAAAGAAGAACAATGTTAACCAAAATATACAACTGACGTTTCGAGCAGATACGTTGAAAACAGTTGTTTTTGTTCCAAATTATAGTATTTATTATGCATCACAAAACCCTTATTAACACATTTTCCAGACTATGGTATAGTTATATTTACCTACACCATGCATATTTTACATGTACAAGAAAATTGCATTCTCCCTGAATCCTGCTTATGTCTGTCATTCAAGGGCATATGCTATTTTGGTTCCTAAGCTGCTCATTGTTTCTGCCTTTCTGCTGGTTACATGATATGGTATCTGATTGTGAAAGGAATCTAAAATTACGCCATCGAAATTATTCCTCATTCCATTTGCTGCGGGACAATGGTTTAGATGGTGTCAGAACACCTTTCTAGTTTGTCTCCCTTCTCCCGTGTTTAGTTACGTGGGAGTTGAAGAGTTTTGGAGAGTAATAATCAAACACGAGGCCGTGTTTTTCTGTGATTTCTTGGTGTTCCATTTCAACGTCTCCGTTGTTTATGGTAAAAATCTTCCAGCGTTGGTTTGA